>NW_017803113.1:152247-159798 GCF_001625305.1 Branchiostoma belcheri | reverse complement strand
CTACTTACTTTACCACCACTTGTCGCCGCCCCCCCCACATTTTTCCATGTGATTGTCTCACTGATTTGGGGCTGGTGGGAGTACAAATATCCACGTCTGAAACGTACGCACGGCCGGTACCACTTTGGACATGTAGTTCCAAAAAATTGTTTAAAAACTACATTTTATGCCGTGTACTACGTGATTGTATGGTAACGTAGCGGGGAACGCTTCATGTTCGGCCTTGTTTTCACCGCTGGCCGCAGCCGACTTGCAAGACGTCACCACCGCATCGAAAGGTAAGGCAAGTCGAAACGTACAGCTTTGGATCCCGGCCGGAGAGTGTTGGTGATCAAGCAAGCAATAGTCAAAGATTTGTGAAAAAAAGACAATATTCAAATATTGATTCTATCGGTAACGGGGGGTAGTTGAATGTTGATGCACAAGTACGTAGCTTTGTTGTTTTTAATACGAAATGCGCCGAACACTCCTTTAATAGCGCCCGGCCGATCGACCCATGGAGAGCAACAATCATACAGGCGGAGAACTGGGCGGAGTATTTGGGTGTAGAGGTGCTACCGAATTTAAAATTTGACACCGAAACCAATTGACACAACAACAAAAGACTACTGGGATCAATGGGACTTGCAATTCCGAACAGGAGAAAGTGACAAGTTTGACTGCGTTTCAAGTAATCTCTCGTTATGTGATAGATGTTTTTGTCACAAAATCAAAGGAATAAACTTATAAGTACAGTCTGTTCAGAGGAAAGAAATACTTCCTTCTCGGGGTCCATGTTCTGGAAAGCTGTCCTCAGCGCTGCGCATGCATGCCACGGCCCTCTCTGTGTTCTTCAGCTGTAGGTATACTTTGCCTGTCGGCGCGCCAAACACCCCACCCACCGGCCGGGCGGTAAGATTTCATCAAAGACTACATTTTAAGTCAACTCCGCCCCTATCATTGTAGCTTGCCGAACAGTCGAGTAGGAGTACATCTAGCTGGAATTTTCACGTCGTACTGGCTGGTGTAGCCCGCTACAAAGTAATTTCCTGTGGCATCTATCAAGATTTAAAAATATTTGTGATACGAAGTGAAACATGGTTAACAATTTCTGAACCTTTGAAACGACATGGGCATAATCTTTGTTGAAGATTCCTGAGTTGAACTCAAGCCGGAAGTGTAGTGGAAATGATGACCATCAGGCGAGGCACAACTGTTATGTTATCACATGTTACGTTACGACGCAAGAACGTTCACGGCTTGCGGACCATTTGTATGTGTACTTACGGGAGGTTATATTTTTGCCGGGGTTCCACTGAGATCGGCGCCGGCTAGCTGGGGAACGATCCTGTCGGCATGACAAAGCGCCGGGTGTCATTGCCAGAAACCTACATTTTCTTACCGTGGGTGACTTGACTTCTTCTTTTACCGCAACTTGGTGTCAATATCGACGAAAGTCACAGGAAATATGTTCATTTATTGAAGTTTAACTTTATTTCCACTCGTCAATATTTTTATCTAAACATGCTATGGACGAATCGATGTCGTTCCAAGCTCCCCGTGCCGGTGTTCCGCTATATTCCTGGGTCGTCCACGGATTTTTTGGCGGAAACCTCAAATAAAGTACGCACCGCGACTTTGGCGACGGCCCGAGACACTTCTGGGATTTTGAAAAATGTAAAAAGTGCGTACTATATTCGGGAATTTACGGCGTATTTCTTGTAATTCGGTACTACGCGACGCCATATTTTACAAAAGTTTTTCGGTAGCCCTCCCCCCAGGCCGATTTTTTTTTCGATGGCCCTCACCCCATCTCAAATTTTTTTCCATGGCCCTTCCCCCAGGCCAAAAAAATTTTCAATGCCCCCCCCCCAGTGCACCAGCCCTCTCCGGTAAATATCGTACAGTCCCTTAACAAGGCCTCTCTCTCGGTCATAGCATGTGTTTATCCATGTAATTCGATAATATGTAGCTTATAGAATTGATTATCCCATGTGGAGATAAGGACGTCCACATGTTATCGTATGACGGAGGTTAGGACGGGTCTCTGTGCTGTAAAAGTGTCTTTTCAGAATTAAACAAAAAAAATGAAAAAGAAGACATGATGTTAAAACTTTTAACCTTCAACGAAAAATAACGTTCAAATGAAGAATCACTGAAGCGGCTGAATCGCTATCGCACAACGTTTGACATCTCTTCACTTACACCCCATTCCTGACACATTGACATCACTTGGGTAACCACGCCGAGTGACGATGATTGTCACTAGCGCATAGCACATAGCGTATATTTATTTGTGCTAAATTTGTGTTTTCTTGCTGTGTTAACATAGCCTGTGTTACACAAGAGGTTAATGACCCCCACCCACTTCGGGTCGACGACCGCCAGGAGCGCGATTAGTCGGGCTATGTTTAACTCCATGCTGCACAGGTTTGTGCACACGCACGTGCCAAAGTAGTGGGTGCAATTCTGATGCATTCCGCCAGGGGGCGCAGCTGCTTGGAAGTCTTGCTGTTCGTGAGGCTGTGGATGGGGGGAGTTCAGTAGCCTGACGTCCTAGACAGGCAAGGTAGACTGGTAAGGTAGCCTGGTAAGGTAGACAGCCCAGGTTTTTCCGTAAACCCGGCGTGGCATAGTGAACTTCTGACCGACTTAGGGACCAGCTTGTGTCCAGGGGCCGTGCTTGTATCCAAGCATATCTTTCGGTAATCTCCAAGCAGATCCCTTTCGGTGGCAAAAAGACAGTATCAAATTGGCCAGGCAGTATCCATTAACCAGAGAAGGTCGCTGGTCACCGACAGGGGTAGCGACAAAACAACGGCCGCATATAAAAAGCTAACGATCAATCCCACAACCTCTGCTTGGAGAGTAATCTTTCGGTGCACAAGACAATTGGCCGGACAGTATGCAGTATCCACACTGTCTTGCCACCGAAAAGATATGCTTAGACTCAGGCTTACAGATTAGGATCCGCATGCAAATTGTGGTGAAGGTGAAGGAGAAAGGGGGGCGTGTCAGAGTGAACTTTTGACCGACTTAGAGACCCACAGAGTTGGCCCTTGGACTCCTACAATCCAAACAAGTACTCAGCATTGACGGAGTTTGTTGTACTTTTCAAAATGTTCTTTTCAGAAGATTTTCTTCATTCCAGGCTAAAAGTGGCAAACACTTCCCAAAGAAAAGAAAAACATTTGCAGCAACATTTTTTTCAGCATGCAATAATGGTGTGATATTTCAGGCACAGTAAGACTGCAGGACAGCCTTGCCCTTTGTGGCAATTTTCATCTAAACTCAGTTACAAGGTGGGTGGCCATGGCCCTGTAGTCACAACATTTTTTGGTTAGGTCATAAAGTTTTTTTTACTTATTTTGGTGATTACTGTTTTTTGGTGTTTTCCATTTTTGCACTGCCTTTCTTGCTCACTTAACAGACAATGATACATTTATAAACTATGACAGACTAGAAAATCACAATTTCTTAAATCTTAATTATGTTAATACAGCATGAAAACCTGTAATGGTATCAATTGTTTTGTTAATTAATAAATTAATGCAAGTATTTAATTTAATTTTTAAAAAGTGTATATTTGTATATTTCTGTTCTTATACTTTGTGTTATTTTTGTCTGGACTCCAGGAAAACTAGTGATGCATTACTAATGAATATCTTAGGTTTCAACTCCAAAATGCTCATATTTTGCCCCCAACAGTTGAGGAAAGTCTTTTTCTTCCTACTTGGTACAGTTTTTCCATCTATCAATGCAGTGGTTACATTAAAAGTTCAAAATGCATTGTTTCAATATTAACCCAGCCTTTTGTGTTGACTTCATGGCTCCTATCGTAGCATTTGGGGCTGTAATAGGATGCCTAGACCTGTTTTTATTTTTTTCTAAAAAGATTCGAGAACCAACTAATTAAGATGGTGTGGCCTTGATAAACCAAACATCACGTAGATTATAATTTATAGTACTCTAATGATCTTCTCCCTGCTTTCCAGTTCTGGGACCGATAGACCCTGCTGAGCTAGGTCGAACCCTGACCCATGAACACCTCATGATCGACGCCTCTCCTCTGGGAGTTGGCATCCCCCCTCCCCCCTTCCTCCCCAACATGAACAGTCTGCCCTTCAACATGGACAACCTTGGATTCATCAGGCAGTTTCCGTAAGTCTACAGTAGTGGTAGCTTTGTTTTAACTTACCTGTGTGTGTGTGTGTAATCTGTGTGTGGATGGTGCTCAGCACCAAGGACACGTGTATTTGTGTGTGGATGGTGTTCAGCACCAAGGACAGGTTTGCCTGTGTGTGGATGGTGTTCAGCACCAGGGAGAGGTATGTTTGTGTGTTGATGGTGTTCAGCACCAAGGACAGGCATATTTGCATATACGTGTGTGGATGGTGTTCAGCACTAAGGACAGGCATATTTGCATATATGTGTGTGGATGGTGTTCCACACCAAGGACAGGTGTGTTTGTGTGTGGATGGTGTTCAGCACCAAGGACAGGTATGTTTGTGTGTGGATAGTGTTCAGCACCAAGGACAGGCATGTTTGTGTGTGGATGGTGTTCAGCACCAAGGACAGGTATGTTTGTGTGTGGATGGTGTTTAGCACCAAGGACAGGCATGTTTGTGTGTGGATGGTGTTCCACACCAAGGACAGGAATGTTTGCCTGTGTGTGGATGGTGTTCAGCACCAAGGACAGGCATGTTTGCCTGTGTGTGGATGGTGTTCAGCACCAAGGACAGGCATGTTTGTGTGTGGATGGTGTTCAGCACCAAGGACAGGCATGTTTGTGTGTGGATGGTGTTCAGCACCAAGGACAGGCATGTTTGTGTGTGAATAGTGTTCAGCACCAAGGACAGGCATGTTTGTGTGTGGATGGTGTTCAGCACCAAGGACAGGCATGTTTGTGATTCTGTGTAAAATAGCCCAAGAAGACTACTGAAGGGACTGATAAAATCTGGTCTGTGTTAGCAGGTGGTCACTATTTACAGGATTTTCAGTAATGCAAAAAGACTTGTAGTGAGGTCTTTTTGAGCATGTGAACTTCACCAATAAAAGTGGTTAACTCCTCAGTTATTGAGTTATTCCATTGTTTGCTCAAAGATCATACAACAAAACTTCATCAGTATTAATCAACAACAAATCTTACTCATTCTCCATTTTTAAGCTTAAAACATTTGATCTTTTTATTTCCTATGTCCCTAGATGGAGCTACAAGCCAAACCTGACCCTGTACGGGGAGGAGCAGCACGTGATGGAAGAGCTGAAGTTCTTCAAACAACATGGCGGCTCCTCCATGGTGGAATGTACCATTGTGGGTCTGGAGAGGGACATGAACATGATGAAGAGAATGGCAGAGGAGTCTGGGGTCAACATCATCTCTGGAACAGGTATGGGCAGCACATCAGCAGAATGCACTGCACCTGTGTGAAACCTGTAATGTATTGTGCATAGTACTTTTAAGGTCATGTTTGGATATTTAAGGCTGACATTCTGTCTGTACTGTAGTTTTCAAATGTTGTGTCGGAAAACATATCATCTGCAATATTGTTATGCAACATTGACCAAAGGTCCAACTAAAACCATTAAAAAAAGGGTTTTGTGCATGCGCAGTATGCTAGTATTTAATCAAAGCCCGGATATGTATGTATGTATTATACATGTATGTCACATGGATTTGTTTGGCCAATCAGCACACCTGTTCAAATTCTGAACAAATATTATTACCCAATGACAGATGGAAAGAATATGTGCAGGCCAAGTCTTTTTGTAGGAGCTTTTTGATGAGTTTTAATGTCTATGAAGGAACTAAATATAAGTGTTTCTTTCTTCCAAAAGGTTACTACGTAGATGCTGCGCTTCCGGCAGAGGTCCACAGCGCAACTCAGGAGCAGCTGGTGGCAACCATGGTCCAAGACGTCACCCAGGGGGCTGCTGGGACTGGCATCAGGTGCGGGGTAATCGGGGAGATTGGAACGTCCTGGCCAATTACAGGTCTGTACATCTGACTGCCATCATCCATCGTAGACTAACTGTATTGCTTCAGTTACCATGGTGACAGATCTCTGGTTCAGGTCATTTGTTTAGAAAAAAAGAAGAGGAAGAAGAAACAATCATTTGTTTTCCTTCTGCAAAGGTAAACATAGATAGCAATTGTATCTCTCAGTGATACTTGTTGTTTCTTGTCTCCATAGCAACAGAGAAGAAGGTGCTTGTTGCCACGGCAGCAGCTCAGACCCAGCTGGGCTGTCCCGTCATCATCCACCCTGGTCGGAACCGAGCGGCGCCGGCCGAGGTCATCCGCATCCTGGCAGAGGCCGGGGGGGACATCAGCAGGACGGTCATGTCACATCTGGACAGTACGTAAGGCCACACACACACACACACACACACACACACACACACACACACACACACACACACACACACACACACACACACACACACACACACACACACACACACACACACACACACACACACACACACACACTCACACTCACACTCACTCACACACACACACACACACACACACACACACACACACACACGCAGACACTCACACACACACACAAACACACACACACACACACATACACACACACAGACACACGCACGCACGCACGCAAACACACACACACACACACATTCGCATACACATTCGCATCCTGGCAGAGGCCGGGGGGGGGGGACATCAGCAGGACGGTCATGTCTCATCTGGATAGTATGTGATTTTTTGCATAAAGATTGTTTGGTAAGAATGTAAGACATTTTTCTCTGTTTGTAAATGCCATAACAGAGGTTGGAAGGGACAGTCATGTCATATATAGACAGTACTATGTGTATGTTCTTTTGGTTATTTTTTATGTAAAGATTGTTAAGTACACCTTCATGAGCTACATGTAAGCAAATTTGGGAAACACTCAGGCATGACATTGGGTCAAGGTCCCAGAAAAGGTTATCTCATTTCCTGTCTTCAGTTCTTGCTGTGACAGAGAATACATGATATGGTATGCACAATATTTACAGGTTCATTTACAGGGCACATTTTTTAATTAAATTGCAGACTAAACTGCTTCCCTTGTACCCAGGGACCATCTGTGACCACGATGAGCTTGCGGAGTTTGCGAAACTGGGCTGCTATCTGGAGCTGGACCTGTTCGGGATCGAGGTGTCGTATTACCAGCTGGGCGACTTCGACATGCCCAGCGATGCCCAGAGGATACAGATGATCAAACATGTGCTGGACGAGGGGTACGAGGATCGCGTGGTGATCGCACATGACCTGTACACCAAGCACAGGCTGGTACGTTCTATTCCAAATGATCTCATGATATAATGAACGCTATTTTGCCTGGAGTCCAACAGGAAATACAGGAAATACATTTTATTTCATTTCAAAACCCCCCCCAAAAAAATACAATGAATGAAACATAACAAAATTGTACATTGGGTAAATCTATTGATGTGCAGGCTGGTACTTCATCTTCATCTTTGCCGGGGCTCTAAGATGTTGTACAAGCCCCGGCTACACCCCCATATAGCCCCTATTGGGGCACTTTAGGGGGGGGC
>NW_017803113.1:130787-152227 GCF_001625305.1 Branchiostoma belcheri | reverse complement strand
GGGGGCACTTTAGGGGGTACTTTGGTTTATCATGGGCCACTCCGACACACAGATGTAGTCGGGATTCACTAGTGTGGCCTCGAAATTTGTTCTGTTTTCATAGACTTTCCTTTTTTTAGTTTGTTTGTTTTTATGCCACCCACCTGCCATGCTAGCCGTGCACCCAGGGCACAATATCCCATAGAGGGCCTTGCCCAGTATTCTATAGGATAGGATTCAGAATGTACTCCCTTTTAGTGCTTTAGATCATGATATAGTGAAGGCTATTCTTCCTGGAGTTCAACACCAAATGCAGTAAACAAAACATGATGAAATTATACATTGATTACGTGGGCTATTTGAATCTGTCTGAAAATGTAGCTATTTTGTTTTAAAAAATTGAAAATGAAATGTTTAAGGTTAGTTGGTGCAGGTTTTGGCTTTTTTCTCTTTTGTCTGGAAGGATTCTCTGTTTCTTACATTTGATAGGACTGACATGCATGTGTGAAAGAGCTACTTTTAAAAACATCAGCAGCTAAAACATCTACTTTAGGGTATCTCAATAAACTACAAGTAATTGTTAAAACTACCATAAGACTAATTTCTTACTTAGTCTTTCAGCATTTTGATCTGCATCCTTCTGTACAAGTCTAGTACAATATGTTCTGCTGTAGAATTTTAAGACTTGTGTTGAACCATTTAACTTTTCCAGATGCACTACGGTGGCCACGGTTACTCCCACATCCTGCTGAATGTGGTTCCCATGATGCTGGCCCGGGGAATCTCTCAGGAACAGGTGGACAAGATGCTCATCCACAACCCCAGGAACTGGCTCACCTTCAAGTAAACAAACATACAAACAACAAACAACATGCTCATCCACAACCCCAGGAACTGGCTCACCTTCAAGTGAACCAACCAACCAACAAACAAACAAACAAACAAACAAATAAACAAACAAACAAACATGCTCATCCACAACCCCAGGAACTGGCTCACATTCAAGTGAAGAACTAGACAACATGGTGTTACATTTAGTGATCATCAGAACCAAACAATGTGCTTTAACTTCTAGCGAAGAACCAAACAACATGCTTTTACTAGTGCAAAGATTGGTGCTATTTATGTTTGCAATGGACAATTTTCAATGACTTTTAAAAGACTTAGTATTACTTAGAACAGAATGAATCATTGGAAGACTACAAGTTTTAAATGAATTTGCTTTAATTTCCTTGCTTGCTTGTTCATTCATTCATTCCTGTATAATGTGGTGTAATTATGATTCAGGGGTTGCTTGTGTGTAGGCAGACATTACTTGTCACTTCTTAACTTCCCATCTTCGTGTAAAATTCTTTGCCAGTTCTAGAATTGAAAGTTTCCATGTACTGTGACCACCTTTTACCTCTAGATCTGTACACCACTTTGATTTCAGGTTTCTGCTGTTAGTGAAAAGTAGTCATTTTTAAATTTTTTCGCACAATATTATATCAATTTCCAATTGTGAGCTTTTGCAGTGAATTTGCTATGATCATGATATATCAGAGAGAGAATCATGTATTGACAATCTTCGCATTCTGAATCATCTCAGGTATTCATTGAATTGTCAACATTTTACCTTCAATTAGGTAAAACCTTGTAATTTTTAAATCATTTATCAATATATTTACCTGTACCAGTTATATCTAATGTGAACATGGCATCGCAAGTAATGAATAAAGCAAATGATTGTTGGAACAAACAAAATGTCTCCCAGTACTTTTGTGAGTACTGGTTCTCCAATTTGTAGGCCTAATATAGTGTAACTTTAGTGTGGTTAGATATGTAATGGTTAAATTAATATACATGTATGTAATAAACTATATGACGTACAGATCAGAATACTTTTTGTACTCATTTTAAAATTGTAGGAACCTTTTTTTTTCAGCCCACCTTGTTTTTTTTCCGCCCGCTCACATTAGGTTTGGGGTCTGCGGAGGATGCCATCCATAAAATTTACTTGCTGTGGCCTTATTATGAGTATGAATGACATTTATGATGTTTTATTTTTGTTACCAACTGCTTTAAGCTTATAGAAGTTGGTAAAATTTGTTTTTACTTACCCTCCAAGCACTTTCTTTTGTGGAAAAAAACCCAGAGTATTTAAAAATGCACTGTGCAAAATGATATTGAGACTATTCACATCCTTCACAAATGCATTGGGCTGTTCCAAAAAATAAATATTTAGGGGGGAGGGGAAGAGGTAAAAAAACAAAATTTGGATTCTACTCTACTTCCAACCCAAAATTGCTCAAACCCTCCCTTAAGTTCCTCGTCCTCACTTGCTGGGCTCAAAACATCAATGTATTCATCTAACGAGGGGCTGTTGGGTCAAAGTAACTCTGGAGAGCTCGAACTGGAGAGATCGAACACAGCCAAGCTGAGCCAACCAACAGTCCAGGCCCACAACATTGACAGAGCTATTGTCACCTGTGAAATTTGATCCAGCTTCACCTTCAGGGGAGCGTTCTCGCCTACAGGTGCATTCATACAGGTGTAACGGATCCTGCGGAGGTATTGTATTAAACCTTGGCACAATAATGGACCCCTACCAAGGTAAGAACAACGGGGGTCCGAATCTTTCCTGTTTAATCAAGTGTAAGTGGTTTTGCAAGTCCAGTTAGAGTAAGTTAAGCAGTTGGTTTTTAAGGCCAAAGTGTGAACAGTTCATATCCAGAGAAAGAACCGAACGTGAGTCTTTTCCCAATCCCACTCCAAATTTATATAGTGAAACTTAACGAGGCAGGTGAGTCCGCCATATTAGGCTGAAAATGACAACGCCTCGTCACGATCTGTTTCTGCGGATCAAGCAGCACCTCAAAGACGAAGAAAGCAATGACCTCCGCACCTACATAGAGAGCGAAGAACTTTTGCCAGCTGGAGAGATCCAACACTTGAATCCTCAACAGATTTTGAGGAAACTGGAACAAAAGCTGAAGTTACCGAAGGGAGACCTCTCTCTACTTGTTGACCTGATGACAAAGATCGGCAGGGTCGACTTTGCGGAGGAGGCGGAGAAGATTGCTGAACAAGAGAGGGGAGGTGAGAATACATACTGTCTCTACCAAACTAATTGCACTGGCAGTAGAATAATTTGCCTTGCATGCGGGAAGTTTGTATTTGTAAATGCTACAAACTTTGTAACGGTTACTGTGCCTCACTCCCCATTTTAGTATCCAAAGGTCGGTTGTTGCCCTTAGATAGAGATTTTGGGTTCGCCTTGTTGTAAGTGGAACATTCTGTTGTAAAATACATGGTTCATGTATAACGTCAATTAGCATATAGGCTGATACATTGTAGCACACAAACTCACGCACACACATGCACACGCGTTACACACACACACACACACACACACATACACACACATACACACACACATGCACACACATACACACACATACACATGCACACACACATGCACACACACACACACACACACACACATACACACACATACACACACACATGCACACACACTCACACACACACATACACATGAAAAGGTTATTTTAGCTTTTAACTTCACTTCTTTGTGTATATTACTTAACGTTTATATATACAGCTTTTATTGACATCTCTGTTGACACAGTACAGTCCTCCAGTAGTCAGCTGAAGAGGAAGAAGGAGAACGGAGATCAGCCTCCTGTGAAGAGAAAAGTTCAACTTAGGGAGGGATCAGCAATGGAAGGTCAGAGGTCATTCCTACAGAAACAAAATACATTCCATGAGTGCATATCTCTAAATGGAGCTTCTCTCTGTATACAATGCAATGTATTGACTATTATGCTATCTTTTATCAACACCATTGTTTTCTGATGTGCAGCATTGGAAAGGTACTATTAGAAATATAATGCATCTAGAACTAGAAAGGTAATATTTTTGCAAAGCAAATGCATTAAATATTTATCTTCACATATGGTTATTCCTCTCGAAGGCTCGATTTTGTAGACTGCTGCGTACTGTCAGTTGATGTGCTAACTTATTGTACTGCTTAGCTCTCTTAGCTCTGAATTAGATATTACTGGTAACTCTTTTCCTGTTGCTTTACAGATGTTAGAAAGTACTTCATTTTCATCAAGAAAAAGGTCAGCTCAGATTGGGAGGACCTGGCCTTCTTTCTTGGGTTTCAGCAAGCAGCTATCAACAACATCGCAGGCAGGAACCCAGATGACAATTCTCGCTGTATGGACCTGTTGGAGGAATGGCTCAAGCAGAATGGAGAGAGAGCCACTATAGAGGTCCTGATGAAAGCTCTGTCTGAGGCAGAGCTACAGAGTACTGTGGATGAACTGAAGAAAAAATATCCAGGTAAGGATGGATGAATACATGAAGAGGGGGATTGTTTTGTGCTCTTCTATCACTACAGCTAGATCTGTTGTTTCATTTCAAACTAAGAGAGCAGCATGAATAAGAAAGTTTTTATCTCCATTTTATTTGCAGTCATTCTTTGTCTCTAAGATGATTTGAGTACACCTGGTATAACCTTTCCACCCTTTTGTATCCACCTCCAGAACTGCACTGTTCAGATCCAGTCCTTCCTGTGCAACTACAGCTGGGCCTGGCACCACAAACATCTGAACAAATCAAAGCAAGCCTCTGGAAACTGGCGCAGGAGCTGTTTACTGCAGAGGTGTTAATGGATGACGATCGCCGCAGGAAAGCAGAACAGGTCTTGCTGTCATACAAGGCTTTTCTAACAGGTCTCCTTAGTGGATCTGTCATCCTCCTCCTGACGTTCCTGCGCCAGACTGATGTGGACAGGTTCTACCACAACCACTACAGGGTGGGGGAGGGAACCCTGTCTCAACAACTCTCACACATCCTCATCTCAGACGACCTACAGGACAAGGTCAAGGGCGCCCAGCTGATTGTGAGGCTCCAGGTGAAGCATGAAGACTATGTGCGAGTACGAGACCGACTGGGGCAAGGTGAGAACTTCATTTGGCAACTCATATGATATTAGTTTGGCAGACAGATGACTACATACATTTGTCAATAATTGATTAATCTAAACACAGAATCTGCCAACATGAAAATTAATTTTCTAAAATATCTGATACTTTTGCTGTGGCCATATATTGTTGTAGTTTGGCAGACAGATTACTTTATCTGAAAGGAGCTACATTTGCCAGTAATGAATTGATTAATCTAAAAAATCTCATAACAGTAACATGACAGTAAAATGTTTATAAAAAATATATGATACTGTAGTGCTATTAAACTCTATGATTCCTAATGAACAGGACTGGACCGTACCACTTCTGTGGACAACCTGCTGGCCCTGCCACCCTCCAGCAGGCATGTGGACCATTCCAGCCTGAGAGGCCTAGACTTGGCTGTGGTGAGTACAGACAGGACTGAAGATGTCCCAGCACTGAACTTCACAGCCAAACAGGTACAGACAGCCATGCACACAAGTAAGGAGAAATCACAACAACAAGTCAGACGTTTGGAAGCTGAGCACAGGGAACAGTTACGCTTAGCCAAGGAACAGACCAAAGAGGTGAACGTTCAGCTTGAGACGATGCAGGGGCAGGTGGAGACAGGTAGGATTGGAGTAGATGCCATGATGAGGGAGGTAAAGATGCTGAGAGAGAAAAATGAGAAAGCAGAGAAAATCCTCCTGGAACAAAAGGCAGAAATGAATGAGGAAATCCAGCAGCTTCAGGAGTCCAACAAGAGCCTGGAGGTCAGAATAGAGGAGCTGCTGACTGCCAAGCAACCAGTGGCTAGTGGAAGTCAGCAGAAAGATCCAGGGAAGGAGAAATCACAACAACAAGTCAGGCATTTGGAAGATCAGCTGCAGACAATGAGGGAACAGATGCACACAGCCAGAGAACAGACTGATGACATGGTGCGCAGGCTGACCAATGAGACTGCCAGGCTAAAAGAGAAAGACGTGGAGGTACAGAAAATCCTTATGGAAGAAAAGGAGGAAAACAAGAGGTTAAGTGAGGCCAACAAGAGCATGGCAGATACAATAGAGGCACTGATGTATGCTTTACACACAGCAAAGCCAAAGGCTGGTGATCAGGGGAAGGATCCAGGGAAAGAGGAAGACCCAGGGAAGGACCCAGGGAAGGACCTAGGGAAAGAGGAAGACCCAGGGAAGGACCCAAGGAAAGAGGAAGACCCAGGGAAGGACCCAGGGAAAGAGGAAGACCTAGGGAAGGACCCTAGGAAAGAGGAAGACCCAGGGAAGGACCTAAGGAAAGAGGAAGACCCAGGGAAGGACCCAAGGAAAGAGGAAGACCCAGGGAAGGGCCCAGGGAAAGAGGAAGACCCAGGGAAGGACCCTAGGAAAGAGGAAGACCCAGGGAAGGATCCAATGAAAGAGGAAGACCCAGGGAAGGACTCAGGGAAAGAGGAAGACCCAGGGAAGGATCCAGTGAAAGAGGAAGACCCAGGGAAGGACCCAGGGAAAGAGGAAGACACAGGAAAGGACCCAGGGAAAGAGGAAGACACAGGGAATGACCCAAGGAAAGAGGAAGACCCAGGGAAGGATCCAGGGAAAGAGGAAGACCCAGGGAAGGACCCAGGGAAGGAGGAAGACCCAGGGAAGGACCCAGGGAAGAACCCAGGGAAGAACCCAGGGAAAGAGGAAGACCCAGGGAAGGACCTAGGGAAGATGGAAGACCCAGGAAAGGACCCTAGGAAAGAAGAACACCTAGGGAAGGACCCAGGGAAAGATTTTTTGGGTAAGTCTACAGCAACAAATACAGGCCAAGTCATACTTTCAGGGGTTAAAGGGTTCAGCTCAACTGGAGTGGATTGGCATGGGTGAAGAAAGTCAGCTTTGGGGGAAGGGGACCAGATAGGGGGTGATTTGTAAATCATTTGGGAGTAGCTGTCTTGAAGCACAACAAGGTTTACATTGTCATTGCTGATTGTGGGAACAGCAGAGTGGATGGTGTTTACATCTGTATATCAGAGAGTTCACAACAACTCTGCCAGAGGAAACTGGTGATAAGTTTAGATAACCATACGATGTTGCTGTAGTTAATCATCAGTGTTCGAAATACCTGTCTGCAGTCTGCAATCTGCAGATAGGTTTTCAATATTGCAGAAGAAAAATTTATACAATCTGCAATATTGCAGCAGGAAAAATTGGCACTTGGGATCTGGTGCTCTTGCCCACAAGTACAGACAACACTTAAGCTCCTGTTCTGAAACAGGAGCTTCTTCACTACTATAGTAATTTACATGAACCTTGTCTTGACTTATTTCTTTTGTTTCCTTTTGGACTTCCAAAAATTTGTCTTCTCTAATTTGCATATTAATCAATAGTTCATGCTTATAAACTTGCAAGATTGTAGTATAGAGGCTTGTGTATTTGCAGAAAGTATTTCCAAATTGCAGAACAAAATTTTGACTCTTCTGCAATATTGCAGAGCACTGAAAAAAAGTATTTCGACCACTGATCATAGATAGAAATGACAGCCTGTGGGTGGTGGGTGATGATCATGTAGTGCAGTATTCCAGGGAAGGCACCTGTTTGGCCACAACAGATCTGCCATAATGTCAAATACTGCCGTAGCATAATCTATGGCAACAGAAGAGAACAAGAAATAGCCATGCATTCAAGTACCAGAGTTATCAACCAAGGTTTGCGGTGTTCAAGAATTCATTCTTTCCCAGAACTATCGCAGAGTGGAACTCACTGTCACCAAGTACAGTAGGGGCATTGTCAATAGATAGCTTTAAACAATGTCTAGAGCTACAAGTTCAAGGGTTAGGTGTAACAAGTCGATCGGTGTAATATAGCCAGCTGCCGCCGCGCCGCGTGCCTGCGAAGCTGGTGTGTTACGCCGACAGGCGGTTATACCGGCTATACAGATACAGATACAGAACAGAACAGGTGATTGTTACACAGTATGATGGGCAGAACGGTCGACTTCGAGTATTTAACACAAGAAATACAGTCACAAAACTCCTAAAACTATTGGGTTTGACTTCTTGTTTCTTTGTTTAGAGATGTTAAGAGAAGTGTTAGTTTTCTTTTCATCAGTTACATGTCAAAGTTAGGGAGGCTACATCAAAGAGTTCAACAAGGTTCTTCTCTAACAATGTTGAGGTTGTTGAAACAGAGACTAATTACTGAGAACATTCTACAAGGTTGCTCAATTGCAGCTACGTTTCCCCCAGCAGGTTGTGAGGAGATGGACCTGGACACGTTCTACATGGCTGTGGAGGAAGGTGACGTGCAGACGTTGAGGAGGGGGCTGGACGCTGGGGTGGACCTCAGGGTCAAGAGATACTGGCAGGGCTCGGTAAGTGAACTGATAGTTCACGCAAGATTACAGACTTGTAGTCCAACCTAAGGCTTGTGTTGTTCCATTTCCCACATCTGAATCTGTGTAGACATTACCTGAAAGTTTCCTGTTAATATATTTTTGTTAGATGCATCACATTATGTTAAGTGTTATACTGGTGATAATTTGCTTGGGCGTGTCACTACTGTTTACTGTTATTATTATTCATATGTTGAAAAAGTAGTTCATGATGAACACCCATTGCTCAAATGATCGGAAACTGAATTTGTAAACCGTTTTGACAACCAAACTAAAGGTGCAATAACTGTTCTGCTAAAGCAGTATGTAATTATTAACAGGTGGACAGACGAGGGGCAAGGCGAGGGGCGAGGTAAGTAGAAATAACTTCTCTTGACCTTCAATAAACGTATTGCTCACGTACAGTCACTTTGTAACCGGTTATCATCCCAACTGTTGTTCTATCCAGGGTCACCAGACGTCCCTGCATGTGGCCAGCAGGCACGGGCAGACTGAAGTGGCGGCATTGCTGATCAAACACGGTGCCGACCTGGAGGCGAGGGACAAGGTAAGTAGAAATAACTCAGTCCTGACTTCTCCGGACCTGAACCTTGACAGTGTGACTCGTGGTTCCCTTGTCATGTCTCCATTCTGAGTGATATTATCTATGGCAATCACTCGTGATCTTTATTTGTAATCAGATACAGATTCATGTACAGATACAGATTCACGGTACAGATATACAGACTTTCCGAGTATGATGACCGTGTCAGTCCCTACACCTGAGTGAGGGTCACAGTTGACACGGTAGCCTTCGCATGGATTTGTTTAAGGTGGATAACAGGTTGCGAATCTGAGACCCACACACTTAGGCATCCGTCTTCCCCAGCGGATCCATCGAGGGAGACGTGCTGGTTCCGGTTGGGATGCTTGCAGCGAGCTGCATAACTCAGTCCTGACTTCTCCTTATTAGTACCAAAGTGCTGTATTATAACTTTAAGATGCCAAATTAGCTACAGCTACTATGCAAACAATGTACTCAGTAGGAATAGCATAAAGAAACAAGAGTTTCACAATCTCATACCTTCGCCAAATCATGTTTCGAACTGACAGATTATACATTCTTCTCATTGATTACGCAAATAAGAGCCTCATTTGCATATACTATATGAGGGCCTGCATGCCCTTTTTCGTTAACCGTTATGGGCTATTTTAATTTACCGTTAATCGTTGCCGGCCCGCTCTAATTCAACGTTAAGCGTTATCAGTATATTCCTCGTGAAGCGTTATGGGTCGTTTTAATTCAACGTAAAACGTTATTTGTCATCCTAAATTCAGCGTTAAGCGTTAATGAAGAATTCTTCGTTACGCCTAATTTTGCCTTTCAAAGTACAGGAAAATGCGTCATTGAAGGTTTAAAAATACAAAATTTCCCGGAGGAGAATGCCCCCGGACCCCCTACATTACTCGCCTCGACTCGCGCTTCTGCGCTCGGTCCCTTCGGCTCTAGCCAGAACCAGTTTTCCCTTCAATTTCCGGAAGTTTGCGGAGAGTTACAGAATTTTTTAATGAATCTGTCAACCTTGACAGGCAAATTAACAAAAATCTTGAGTAAAATATGAAAACATCAGAAGGACCGACAAACACTCTCAACACCATGATTTGCCTCTCAAAATGCGGGAAATTGCGTTTTTGAAGGCTTAAAAATCCTAAATTTCCCGGGGGAGCATTCCCCCGGACCCCCCTCTCAAAATCCATCGGTAAAACTGGGCAGACTGAAAAAATGCAAGCTGGCCGACGTCGACTCGGACACCCCGGTATTTGTGGACGCACTCGGGGACCAGGGCAGGTGGGAAACACAGGGAACACATACCTTTAATGCGTGCTTCATTACATGTAAGGTGTATACGTAATTTTGTCAGTGATCACCTTTTCTCACAAAGCGAGATACCAAATCCAGTGCAGCTCGAAAAAAAAGCCTGTCAATTTACCGTTAAGCGTTGCCGACCGTCCTGAATTTACCGTTAAGCGTTATCGTCCCTCCTGGATTTACCGTTAATCGTTGCCAGGACCCCCCATGCAGACCCTCTATATCAGTTGATCATTTCTCCACCCAATCATGGTCATATCTTAAGAAGTAAGGGACTGTACGATATTTAGCGGGGGAGGGCCGGTCGTCTGGGGGGGAGGGTCAAGGAAAATTTTTTTTGGCTTAGGTGGAGGGTCTAGGAAAAATTTTTGGGCCTGGGGGGAGGGTCAAGGTAAAATATTTTTCTCCAGATCCAAAATAACTTCAGATGTTCTCTCACCAAAATTTGCCTCTCAAAGTGCGGGAAATAACGTTTTTGGTGACCTACAAATTAATTTTTCCGGAGGAAAATGCCCCGAACACGATCTACGTCTATTGGACGTATCGTAGCATCCGCGGCTCACTGAATTAGGCACCGGCGGTGTGTCAAAATACGTCCCCACCAGGCCTGCGTCTTTGGACGCCTTATTTTTGCCACAGACACTTGGTCGGATAACGGATAGCGATATTAAACTCAGAATTGTGTACCAGCTTAACAGCAAAAATGCGTTCCCAAAATACAGGAAATGGCGTTTCCAGAGGGTCTAGATTTTAAAATTTTCCCGGGGAGCAAGCCCCGATCCCCGTTGTGTTTTGTGGAAGAAGTTCGTGGAGTCGTCATGCAGTCCAATAGTCAAGATTTCCTGCCGCCGCCTCTGACGTCGCTCTTTGCCACATTCTGCATACGGCTGTTATAGGCAGATACAATGTTTTGGAATACTAGTAACGTTATATTCATATATAAAATTTCTGCAGAGTCAATACTTTTTGAGGTATTTATTTTAAAGGTAAACAAAAAAATGTGACAATTTCTCCGGCCCCACCGTGGGCGGCTTGCAAAATTTCCGGCCCCATCTCTCCCGTTCTGTCGGCAAATTCTGCCTCTCAAAGTGCGGTACATAGCGTTGTTGAGGACGACAAATTAATTTTTTTCGAGGTGTCCTCCACCCCAAAATGCAGTGCTATAAAATATACTAGTACAATGTAATTAATATATTGTTTGGACGTCCTCTACACTCCGGGCGGGCGGGAACGTCTTCCGGCCGTTGGACGTGTAAACGGCATTTTTTCTTCCAATGTATATTATTGACGTCAGGGGGAGGGTCGAGGAAAAAAAATTGAGCTGGGGGGAGGGTCAAGGAAAAAATTTTGGAGCTGGGGGGAGGGTCAAGTAAAAAAATTTTAACCCAACCCTCAGACGACTGGCCCTCCCCCCGCTAAATATCGTACAGTCCCTAAGGCTGTTCTAGCATTTTCTCATAAATTATGCAAATGAGGCCCTGATTTGAATAACTTATGCTTAGTGATGTTCACCTTCACTCAGGACTTCCAAATAAGGCAAGTATTGAATTCTCAGCAGTTACCACTATAAAATTTTATCAATTTCTCAAATAATTCTGCAAATAAAGCCTTCATGTGCATAATAAATATCTTCCCTCAAGGCCACACCAATTTCATTTCTTGGTTAACGGATTTTTCTAGAAAAATAATGGAGCGGGCGGGCGAAAAAAATAAAAATAAAAACAGGCCTAGGCATCCTATTATGGCCCAAAATGGTACGATAGGAGCCATGAAGTCAACATACCAGGCTGGTTCAAAATTTAAACAATGAATTTTAAACTTTTAATGATACCACTGCATTGAAAGATGGAATAACTCAGTAACAACTAGGAAGAAAGGGACTGTTTTCAACCGTTCAGGGCAAAATATGAGCATTTTGCAGTTGATTCTGAATTTTTATTTGCAAATCAGAAAAAAATGAAGCGGGCGAATCCGTTAACCAAGAAATTAAATTGGTGTGGCCCAAAGATGTTTAAACATTACTGTTACCATCCTACAGTTTCAGAACGAATCTGCTAGGGGGCCCATACTTTGGCGTTCAAACAACCCGAAAGTGTGCCGTGAGCCGTCACATTTGTTTCTCACACGTAACCACAGCAATTTGGCGTAATCTGTAGGGTCCATTTGAAACAAGTGACTGTGTATTATAAACTCAATATCATGGATTCATAGGAGTAGGAGTTTCAGGAACCTTTGTTGATGTACACAACTTTAACTACATGTAATGCCTCTTACCCATGTGATAACTGCTGTCCGTGTTGAACCCATCCCTGCTGACCCTGGACTTCACATTTCTGGTGTTTTTCTGTACAGGTCGGACGGACACCTTCTGATGTAGCGCGTGACGAGGAGACTCGGCATCTCCTACAGGTGAATAGTATTGTCATGGATAATGTGACTGGGGTATTGTTCTGGTGCTGGTGCTACGTTACATGTATGAATTAAAATAATTCCAGTATTATTGCTTAAACCTGTTGATTAAGATGACCAAGTTTATGAAGTTATATATATACACTCCTTGGTTATTTTACCTCCCACTAAAACCTGCAAAAGGAAGCAACACAAGAGAAGTTGCACAGCGAGCTGCAGAAGCCTGGCAGAGTGAAGACCGACAGGTGTAAGGTGTCGTTGTTTGGGATGGCGGGAGCAGGAAAGTCCACACTCAAGATAAGTTTTCAAAGGGTAAGTAGGAACTTCGCTTGTTCCAGAAAGCCTCAAGCGCGTTTTACGAAACAAAATGAATCCTTGATAAATAGATACTGAATTTCTTAAGCTAGGCCACAAATTTTATCAAAGATGTCCAAATCGAACAATCTAATGCTGTCCAACAGGGCACCGTGCCAGCACTGCTCCAAGGACTGAGAAAATCGTCGTCAGCCAAGGAGCTTTACGACCCCACCCCAGGGGTGGATGTTGGGACGTTCCATATTCCAGGGGTGGGGGAGGTCAGCCTGTGGGATTTTGCTGGGCAGTCGGAGTACGCGGTAACCCACAGCATGTTCATGGATGCAGAGAACACCATCTCCATTGTGCTGTACAACATCATGGACGACACCAAAGAACAAGACGTAAACAGCACTGAATCAGCATTTAACATAATTGCCATACACAACTGTTAATCATGCAATTATGCAATAGGCAATAGGTAATGCCAATGAATAGAATATTTACCTCGCCAAGAAGGCGTTTGTGTGTGTGTCTGTATACATGATAACTCGAGAAGGCTTAAATGGATTGTCTTGATATATAATTATAGATGAATAGGTCTTGATGAGACCTAGAAGCTATTAGATTTTGAGCCCCCTGGCGGCTTTCCAAGGTACTCCAGCAGAACTTCTGGTTTTGATATAATCTAGACAAGCTGGGGGCACGAAATTTGGTAGGTAGCTCTTGTGCAAAGGAACTCTTGTGCAAGGGAAGAAGTGACATGAGTTTGGTCCCTCTAGAACTGCAGGGGCATTTGTTGAAAAATGTTGAAGCTTCAAGGAGGATAACTCAAGAACCGGTTGAGAAATCATCATGATTTTTGGTATGTAGGTAGCTTATGTGATGCTTGACATAATTATGCAAATAAGGATATAATTTGCAAATTGAGGAAATTCTCTAAAACCGCTGTGTTCCATGATAAGACGCACCAAACATATGACATACGTAATTGAGAACAGCTGGACATCAGCAGATATCAATTATGTAAATGAAGGCCTAATTTGCATAATTAATGAGAAAATTTGGGAATTCCATAGTGGTAACCGCTGAGAATTTCACACTTTCCGCAGGAAGCTTTGGAAGTTAAATGAATTTAAACATTATTAAACATAAATTATTCAAATCAGGACCTGATTTGCATAATTTATGAGGAAATGTTAGACTGGCCTTTGTGAGGATAAGACTGTCATTAGGTTGATAATAATGATATATTTCATGAATTTGATATAATTCATAACAAGGAATTTGCCAGTTGTAACATAATTCGCCAGCTGCACTGTGTAAGGTAAACATAATTTGGCGAAGGTATGAGGTCGCAACTACAATGTATGTAAATTAGTTGTTGAATGTTCGGCCCCAGGTCCACTGGTGGCTGAGTTTCATCAAATCCTGCAACCCAAACCGGCAGCGTGACGTCATCCTTGTGGCCAGTCATGCTGACAAAGTGTCACCCACACGTGGTAAGTAGACAGGTCTGTCTGTAATAGTGAAGGGCACAAGAGAATGACAAACCTTAGAGAGGGCCTGCAAGCCCTTTTTCGTAAGGCGTAATCAGGCCGTTTTAGACTTCGTAATTCGTAGGTAGCCTCCGCAAAAATCAACAACAGCGAGCAGATTATTATTGGACTGAGCAGAGCACTTTGGACTAATGCTTCTGACTATTTACAGCTTAAAGGTCAACATATCCAATCTTTTGTCACAAACTTCTCTGTTACGTAGCGGATCATAATGACCCCCAGCGGGGGTCTTCACACTGCGTGAAAAATTGAAAAATCTCAAGATTTATTCCAAAGATCTCAATATTTTAGGCTTAATCTTGAGATCTTATAAGACAATCTTGAAATTTTTCATGACAATCTTAAGATCTTTCAGAAAATCTTGAGATGAAAACAAAAGGTCTCAAGATCTTTCCAAATGTTTTCAAAGTATCTTGAAATTTTTCCATAGCATCTCGACATGCTTTGAAAAATATCAAGATTGTTTAAAAGATCTCAAGTTTTTTCAAGATTACTTTAAAAATCTTGATATTTTTTTAAGCATCTCGAGATGCTACGGAAAAATCTCAAGATGCTTTGAAAACATTTGGAAAGATCTTGAGACCTTTTGTTTTCATCTCAAGACTTTCTGAAAGATCTGGTCCAGGAGATTGTCATGAAAAATCTCAAGATTGTCTCATAAGATCTCAAGATTTTGTCTAAAATCTTGACAAAATCTTGAGATTTTTCCATTTTTAAAGAAGCGTGAAGACCACCACTGGGGGTCATTATGATCCGCTATGTAACAAAGAAGTTTTTTATAAAATATTGGATATGTACCTCTAAGCTGTAAATAGTCAGAGGCATTAGTCCAAAGTGCTCTGCTCAGTCCAATAATAATCTGCTCGCTGTTCAACGTAATTCGCAATTGGACATTAGCCGCAAATCGTAAAGTCGTAATCAGCTCTGAGACTTTAACGTAATTCATAATAGGTGGCGAAAATTTTGCGTAATTCGTAATCACTACCCCCCCCCCTTGCAGGCCCTCCTTAGATCATTTTGCTTTGTATTCAAGATTAACCGTATGTGGTATCTATCCGTCTTCAAATCAAAAGCCAGCATCATGTTATTACTGGACACAGCAAAATAAACTTATGATACAGAAGTATTATAACACATGCATTGGGCAATTCACATGGGTCTTCAACTTCGCGTTATTACTGGACGAAGCAAGGCAATTGCAACTGCAGTGTGCTGTATGCATTACTCAGTAGTCATTAGAGAATAGTAATCAAGATAGAGCTGGAAAGGATGGGCGGCATAAAGGATTTAGCATAATGGATTTGTAGACATATATTACACGCCATGCCAAAATGTTGTTTTGCTCATGCCATTCAGGACAGCGCCAAGCTGCTCATCTCCTGCAGTTGATGAAAGCGGAGTTCCAAGATCACCTCCGTATCTCAGACGAAGTCTTCCTGATGAACTGTAAGTTGACGCGAACACCTGAGATGGACCGGCTCAAGAAGCTGCTGGCTAAGATGAAGAAGGCCATGTCAGAGGTAAGTGTGTGTAATAATAATCCTGTAGTTAGATCCTATAGATAGAAAAATAGCATACGAATGTTACAATTGCTTCTTCTATTCTTGTTACCAAGTTATTTAACTTAAGTGCATTTGGCCCGTGTAGGGCGTGAACATGCAATAAAGTTCATTGTCATTGTCATTGTCAATAATAGTGTAGCAGCATGAAAGTTTATCTGTGTTATTATACTTCATTATGACCAAAAGGGCTAAACGTTCTAGCCAACACTGAGTAAATTGGGACGTACCTAAATTTTCAACCAACTCTATCAGCCTTGTTCACGGAATGACTTACAGCTTCCGGGACGTGACGTTGGAAACACATGATTGCAGCAGAGGGTTGTGCGTGTCAGATAACCTGTGTCGCCCCCCGTCTCTGTTCACTGTTGCAGTTGAAGGGTCCAGACCCATTCCGTGAACGAGGCTGAGTTTAGCAGGTGATAAGAGGCTATGAAGTTATGCTGACTACAAATGTGCGGAAACACAAACACACACACAAACACAGAGACAGGCCAAAAACAATACCTCCATTTTTCATGGAGGTAATAAATGATCAGTCATGTATTTCCATTTACAACTTGCACAGCACCAACGCCAGATGCCCAAACTGTGCGCAAAGATCATCAAGCGGCTGCCCACCTGGTGCCAGACGAAGTGCAGCCCGAAGTGTCCTGTACTGAGGTGGCCAGACTACGTGGACGCAGTCAAAGAGATCGACCCACATGTGGATGAGGATTTCCTGCGGGAGTCAACACGATTTCTGGACAATCTGGGGGAGGTAGGCTGTCACTATTTGTGGGAAGCTTATGAAAAGCAGATCCTGTACAGTGTATAATATTTAATAATTAGGATCTGCTTAGTACCCTGTATATATTTATATTATAAGAAGTATCTATCTATCTATCTATCTATCTATCTATCTATCTATATATCTATATATCTATATAACAGTGCCAACTTTTCATTATGTGTTGTTGTTGAGTTTGCTCCGACCTACTTTTCTCAGAGCAATGGAACTGAGTTGATGTGGAATGATTGAACTTTTGTTTTACAGATCATCTTCGCCTGTCGAAGTTCTTCTGATCCCATTATTGTCCTGAAGCCCAACTGGCTCTGCACAGACATCTTCGGCCGAATGATGGCTCCAGTCAACTTCCCCATTGCCCGCCTGGAGAGAACCAGTGAAGACTACGTCACCAGGGAGGAGATCCAGCGCGTCTTCCAAGACGTTGCTGACGTGGATCTCCTCATCACCCTGCTGCAAGAGTTCCAGCTCTGCCACTCCTATGATGGGCAGACCTTCATCTTCCCAGGGCTGCTGACACTAACCATGCCTGTCCAGGTTTGGCAACCAACTCAAGAGCCAAAGGTTGTCTACTTTGGGAAGCAAGTCCAGTGTGCCGACTCCACTGACATGTTCTCCTCCGGGTTCTTCCCCCGAGTGCAGTCCCGCCTGATGAGGGAGCAGGAGAATCGCCCGCTGCTGTGGAGAGATGGCGCTAAGTGTGTGGACAGGAATGTGGAAGGTCTGATCAAACTCTCTCCGGACGGCCGTACAGTCAACATCTGTGTCCGGAGTCTGCAGGGTGACAAGGTGCAGTGCGGCAAGATGCTGCAGCAGCTGGAGAACATCATCGCTGATGTGCTGGATGAGTGCAGCCCAGGAACAGGCACAGTAGAGAGGGTGCTCAGCGACGTGCACTGAAGGAACACAGGGAGGAATTCTACTCCTACAGCAAGGAGGAGATAAGCAAGGCAGCAGCAGAGGGCGGTAGAATCGTCCACCTCATGCTCGGGTTCATGGAACAGGTCAGTGACCTGCTGTATGTGGAGACCCCGCTCACCAGGAACCGCCCAGAGCTGGTCCAGGCCTTGCGGCACGTGGAGCCAATCCTGGAACGTCTCCAGGCACGTGGCCACCTCAGTGAAGAGGACTGTGAGATCATCAGGGCCAACAGAACATCTCATGACAGAGCAAGGGAACTGCTGGACGTCGTTGGGCGGAAGGGCAAGGCTACACTTCAGGTGTTCATGGAAACACTGGAGGAAGTCGCCCCGGATCTGGCCAAAATGGTGATGTGAGATGTTCCTATTGGAACTTTACTCGTGGGTGCAAGAATGCCAACCACACATTTTATCTGTGTGCAGTTCGGTGGAAACTGTGTATAACAGATAACATTATGGCTTCAGATGTGTACATTGTATGTTCAAATAAGATTGAAGAATACTAACAACCAACTGTTCCTGAATTGATAAACAAGTTAGTTTCTAAAACTTTTCCCAGTCTTTGTTCAGACCTGGCATGGATAATTTATAATCTTTGAATACTCAGGACTTTGGTGCACTACTCTCTACAATGCAGGTAGATAACAATACAGATGGATAGCAGTACCGTAAGCTGATTTTCAAGAGAAGTGGGTGTTACCACGTTTCTCATTGTATTTTACCAAACTGCTTTTTTAGAAACATTTTCAGTGGACCTGAGCACAACAATAAGAACAACAGACTGATGACAATGTGACAAATATTTTTTCTGATTCAATATTGTAAATGACTGACTGGGTACATTCCCATAGAACTTGTATTATCAAATTAATAATATTATGCAGTGCTTGTCAACATTACTGATTACTATTACCTTGTATAGATGTCAGTTCTCTGATCTGCTGTTTTGCCTTAAGGTAAATCTGTTTGTCACAAAGGATAGGAAATCAACTTCATGACATTTTGAAGCTGAATTGATGTTACAGTAATCATGTATTGACAATCTTCAGATTCTGAATCATCTCAGGTATTCATTGAATTGTCAACATTTTACCTTCTATTAGGTAAAACCTTGTATTTTTTTAATCATTTATCTATATGTTTACCTGTACCAGTTATATCTAATGTGAACATGGCAGAGCAAGTAATGAATAAAGCAAAAAATATTAATGATTGTTGGAACTCTTGCAATATAAAATAGCCTGACGGACAAAAACTTAATGCAATAAAACTTTCATTATCTAAGGTACCACGAAAAAGTGATCACATAGGCCAGGTGGCCCTTAGAATATGTAAAGGTGATCACTTGTACGGGTTTGACTGTAATTAAGGTCTTGTTGATTTGATTATATGGATGACATCCACCCGTGCATGAATTTTTATCCATTTCAAAAAAAAGTTTTCAACCATACAACTGCAAAATTGGCAAATTTATGCCGAAGATTGCCCAAAAATGTTGGAGAACGATACTAATGTCTTAGAATGCCAAGATCAGTTCCAAAGGAAAAGAAGAAAATGTGAAGAAATTAAAATAAAGATTCTGTTATTCGCCATACCTGTACTCTGTGTGATGTAAAGTCATTTGTTAAACCTTTTTTTGCCAAACTTTTTTTATTCGCATGCTCGCATCGGTTTTGAGGTTCCCAGGGGATGTCATCCATATAATCAAATCGACATGGCCTAAATATATTTGGGGGGACTGATAAAATCGTCTTAGACACCCCCCCGCGCATCAGTCGACTCATCCAGGCGGTCATAGGTCAGACGGCAACTTGGCGGCAGTTTCGAGTTGGTGACGTCGGCAGCAACAACTCTATATCAACATCAATATTCATTCTTTACAGATACATATTTACCAGAAACTGACGCTAAAATGTCGCCAGACACCAAATTACATTCCAGGTCGGTCCTCGCAACCAGGTGCCGCCCAGGCCGGCAGAATTTGGGCGATATTCGGCGTTTTTTTCCGTCGTCTGGAACAGAAGAAGAAGGAGGCACAAGATGGCGACTGGAGAAGCGAAACAGCCAGAAGACCCTGCCCAGGAGAAGCGGGACCGTATGAGGGTCCATGTTATCAAGGAGATACTGAAAACAGAGGAAGACTACGTCCACACCTTAGAATTTCTGGTCACGGTAAAGAAACGTTTTCTAATGGTGTTAGTTATGCGCGCGCACAGGTACTTGTATTTGTAGGTAGAATATTAATTTTGCATTGCACATTAACGTTAGATATGTTTTGCCATGGTTTTGCATTGAAATTGTATTTATGAGATTTTTCATCATATATTCTGTGATTTATTAACTTAAAGGCATATTTCCTTTGCTTTCTGAAGGGTTATACAAAAAGAAATTGCTCTTTTGGACATTTTGTTAATAAAAGATTTTTTAAATGAAAATATTTTTTGTCGAGCTTTTCTTAAATAAAAAGATTATTTGTTGAGCTTTCTTAGAGTATCCATTTCGTCACCTTTTCTTTGGGTATCCTGGCTTACTCAGAGTAAAACAGATTTTGGGTTTTGTCACCCAAATCATCCATATATAAGTCTCATAATATTTTTGTTGTCATATAGCAGTAGGTGCCTTATGTTGTTTATCTTGTACAATTGTGCAGTTAAGTATATTCTATTTGTTCAGACATTCCTGAAGAGGTGACCCAAACACTCTTTTTCATTGGGTAACCTGTAACATTACTGAAAAAGATTTGTAAAAAAACAGGTGTGAGTTCTATAAACTTAGCTGTGGTAACCAGGGAAGCTCCATTTATATGACTGTAGAGAATGCGTTCCCGCATGGCTACCCACAACGACAAGCTGATTACAGAAGAGACCATCTGGATCCTGTTTTTGCATCCAAAATAGCCTGTAATTTGTTAACTAAAAGCATTTTTCCTTAACTTCCGAAAGTAGCAGCTGTATATACGCTTTTACCAATTTTTGTGCAGTTTTTACATGTACAATCTATTTACATAGGCCTTCCTGAAGAGAATGCGTTCCCGCATGGCGACCCACAACGACAAGCTGATTACAGAAGAGACCATCTGGATCCTGTTCTCCAACATTGAGCAGCTGCTGACCCTGCACCAGAAACTCCTGTCCACCCTGAAGGAGGGACTCCAACCCGAGCCTCAGGCCGGGCATGAAGTCGGGGCTTGCTTCCTCAAACATGTAGGAAAAATAGGAACATTTTACTTACCTATTCGTTAATGAGGTGGTTATTGATGTTTTATAGATCAAGAACAGATACAGTGAGTGTACCATCCTTCAAGAAACTATAAGTCATCAAAAATTTACTTTTGGGAAGAGGTTTTGAGAATATTTTGTGGGCTGCTAGTCCTTGCAAGACTGGGATCAATAGATGAGAAACCAGATGGTGTGTGTGTGTGTGTGTTTAGTAAGTTGCAAGGAACATTAAAAAAAGGAAAATATTACTAGTAATGACAAAAGCAAGTTTAGGAGCTCCTGACCCTGCACCAGAAACTCCTGTCCATCCTGAAGGAGGGTCTCCAACCCGAGCCACACGCAGGGCACGAAGTCGGAGCTTGCTTCCTCAAACGTGTAGGCTGGGCTTTTCTATTGATGTTTCATAGAATTCAAACGAGATCAAATACACGTCGATGAAGGTTAGACATCCAGGTAATACGATATGCCAAAACAGGTAAGCCGAGGTACGGGAGGTGGAGAGTTTCCCGCGCGGGAACTGTGCCATGTATGAGGCA
>NW_017803113.1:122773-130767 GCF_001625305.1 Branchiostoma belcheri | reverse complement strand
GAGGCGACAGTTCCCGCGCGGGAAACTCTCCACGTGGAGCCACGGACTCCCGTACGGGAGATTCACCACTCTAGAGCGACAGTGCGCGCATGTGTTTTCATTACTCAGCTCCCAAATGGCAAGCACGGGAACGTCACCATTTCGGGCCAACATTGCGTGACGGGAACGTCACCATTTCGGGCCAACATCGCGCAACGGGAACGTCACCATTTTGGGCCAACAACTCGCGATCGGGAACGTCACCATTTCGGGCCGACATGGCGCGATCGGGAACGTCACCATTTTGGGTCAAGTCGCAAACTTCACACCAAACATATCAAGCAAAAAAGACGAATTTGCGAAGCCACAAACGCACATTTTCTGTGAGATTTGTGTATGGGTACCTTTTCCCTTTTGAGTAAATATCATGCATTCATGAGTATTTACGGTAGAAAACGAACTTTCGAAGATATCGTATTATGGAGGTATTAAACGTTCCAAAATCTAAGAACGTCGAAATAAACAACATAGTACTGTCAAAGCAATCACGATAATAATTTGTACATTCCAACAAGTCACTGATTTTGCTTTCAGGAAGAGGGACTATGATAGGGAGAATCGGGAAGCATACTGTATCTACGTGACTCAGGCTCCGTGACTGCCAGGGCCTGGATACTAAATGCTGTAAACAACGCAGCATTTTTTTTTTATACCGAGAATGAAAAAAAATAACAAGATACCTGTGGGCATGGAAGACGAAATATGGATCTTCAAATCTTGTGGCGTTGGCTACTTCATCTGTGTCCTCTATCGGTCAACACTGACTTTATAAAACAACACTCGCTCCTCACTGCCGAAGTCGTGACACACCGGCCGGCCATAACCCACGCTACTACTAATTAATATTCATTAGGTCAAAGGTCATGGTATTGTTTAATGTCAAGGTCGGAGAACACAGTATTAATGGGCGTGGGTATAGAAAGTAGTGCGGGCAGAACTATTGAATCAAGCAAGGACATTATTCTGTGATAAAAGCTCCTTGAATCAAGCGACTTATGTGAGATGTAACCAGGAGTAAACTGAGCTGTGTTGTATAGTAATGCATCGGCTTGTACACTGTATAATCTGATACAGTGTACAAGATACATACTGTGAAGATTTCCCTGTTCGTGTATAAATGCGCCGAATTACGCAACTGCGTTCCATGGTGAGCCGCCTGCAGTTCCTTTGACCTCCACAGGTGGCCAAATAAAAGAGGTCGTCACGATGTTAAAAACATAACTTTTTTGTTTTCTATTATTTTGTAGATGTACTAGTTGGCCGTGTTAATCTAGTGCACCCTACTATAATTTTACCGCGTCGAAGTGAGCCACCTTGGGGTGCTATAGAAATCCCCATAGGTCGAAAACTGTGTTCTGTCACTTCAAAGGTCGCAGTGCCTCCGCGACAGTTTGTGTATTATTTTAGAATTCACTTGGAAACGGATACGCTAACTTACATTATGTTATTGTGATTAAACGTGATAATGTGTGCATATGAGCTGTAGTTCTCTGTGTGTATTTTATTTTAAATTTTGACGAGTTTTGCATACTTTCACCGAGGAGGTAGCTCCTTGCTTCCACTGTGACATATTTGCAGCGGCAGAGGCGCAGTGTCTGGTGTTCTGTATATTCGAGAGAGACGACGTCCTTTTCCTGGGATTTGGATTTAAATCCTTTTTATCTCCAAAATACTGCTCATCGATAGGAACAATGGCGTGTATTTACTAATCCAAGCTATACCGCCATGCTCTGCGTTTCAGGAAACGTGAAGAAGATAAATAAATCAAATCTTTGTTTAAAATCAACTTTGCAGCGTGCTGAATTCCTCCAAACACGACTGAATTCCGTTGGCATTTTACAAATACGTAGATTAAAACCACTGCAATGTATTAACATTTACATAATTAAAATTACTATACTATCTACAGCTAACAATACAATTGCACATTATTGCACAGTAACTTGAGTAAGTCACTATGTCCGTGGCACGGTGCGCCGTAGAATTCATGTCAGCGTTACATTTTTTCAGGTACCACTACGAGACCAGGCCTGTCACAAGAGACCATCGGTTGGATCTTGGAGGGAAAAAGGAATCAGACCTACTTCATTTATTTTTATTCCAACCTGTTGCCTTCGCGTTATTGTTGCCGTTACTAACACAACCAAGTCTGGCACGATCTTACTACTAACATAAAACCAGTGAGATGTCATTCGTTTGTGTTGTATCATGCTTTTGCTGTTGGATGTTGTTGACGGCTTCCTTTCGTGTTGGAACACTCGTTAGTAGTTCGGAACAATAATATTGGTTTACTAACTGACTTGTTCCTTCATATACACGATGTAACAACTAACGTTATTTTTGGTGACATAATGACTCACATGTATGATGGAAACATCTACATTTCCTATTATACAGCTAGCCTTGGTTCAATCCGGATTATGCTCCGCTTTTTCTAGCGTAGCGGATCTAAATCCGGATGGTACCCAGGGTCCCTGGCTATTATAAGGCGGGATAAAAGATGACCCCGGTAATTGTAGGGGGATATCAGTTACAAGTTGTGGCAAATTATCTATGTCAATACTAAACATACGTCTAACAACTTTTTCTGGACGACCACAAACTTGCCTCCCCTAATCATGCCGGATTTACAAATCGATTTGGAACAAACGACTTTACAAGTATTTATTATGGATTCCCTGCTAAGCAAATACCTCTCCGAAAACAAACGCCATTACTTATGTTTTGTCGATTTCAAAAAGGCATTTGACTCTGTTCGTTGAAAAAGTGTAAAAAAATATTGTTCGGGTCCAAAATTTACATTGTGAAAAGACTAGATAAAGATTATAAGCTTAAGATTTGTCCACGCGCGTTCTGTTTTTGGGTGCCAGATTATAAACAAAGCCTAGAAGTGCAAAGGACGTGCAATTTTGCAATTTCTACTGCAAGACTTTTATTCATTCGCAGAACTCATAAGTGATCATATCCGATTTTGTTTGTTTCTCATCATTTTTAGCGATGTGTCTGTTTCCAAACTAACTTGAAATGACATTACCTTGTACAGCAGTATTTTTGACCATATATAACGTAAACTACGCAAGCACTGTTTGGGACACTGCACCAGAGCAGGATCTACAAAAACTGCAACGGATGCAGAACAGAGCCGGGAGGCTGCTGCTGGGAGCCCCGCACAGAACGCCGTCGGCTGAAGTACGGAATCGACTGGGCTGGAAGGACCCCACATCAGTTGCAGCTTTTAAAAACCGACTGCGTCGAGTCACTTAGAATGACTTTAATTTGTGAAATGAAACTTGGATGTCGATACTGATAGCAATAAGATATGAATCGAAATAATGTTTGAATTTTGTATGAACTTGTATTGTATGCATTATATAATTGTATTTCTATGACTGATTATTGTAACTGAAACCGAAGCATTATACCCCTGACCCACCTCCCCTTGAACTCTTGAAAAGCGGCTCAGGCCGAAGAGGTGTACTGTTACATACTGTACTTTTTCAGGGTTAAATAAGGGTTTAAAAAAGCAACTCCGTCGCAAAAGTGTAGAACTATATTTTCAGGGTCAAAATTTACATTTTACATACTACAGTGTCTACCCCATAATTTTTTGAAGAGGCAACTAACAATATGCCCAAAATTCTATGGGAAGACGGCTGGAAATCTTTGTTCATCGATATGAGATTTTCGCCATACTTCTCTTAGCGGAATTGTAGCACTCCGGCCTTACCTTAGGGTGTCCGACGGCTCAAGAAATCGTCTAGAAACTGTAAATCCGGTCCAACAGCCTTGAGTATGGTTCGCAATGCATGGCGGTATAGCATCAGTTGTTTCGGCAGAACAATAGAAGTTCAACGGCGGCCATGTTTCCGTATAACAACAACATATAACATCACTATCTACGACTGCAACCATTTTAAAACATAAATACAAATATGTAATTATACAGGTTCTATTTAAGCATGTGCCACGAAGAAATCGCTGTAATCTCCAACTTGACACTGCATCCGGTGTTGTGTTATTGGCGGGAAACCTGGCGTCCCCACCGCCGCAAATCTTTCGGCTCGTAAATCTGTAAAATTCATCAAAATTGAAAAAAAAAATAACTACCGAACACGGATATATAGTATCATGTGTAATCACTTAGAGTAACATACTCAGTAATTTTATCTTAGATTGAACGTAACTTGTCTGAAAGTTGTGATGGACTGTTAGTTGGTAACTGTTACCATGGAGGTAGAAAAAAAGAGATTCTACCTCCATGCTGTTACTTTTAAAATCGGATGTTAGTAAACTGATGAGGAACATGAACGTTGTAGCAAAAAGGAAATCAACGACACAGATAAGTCAAAAATGGAACAAAACTGAACAAAGCAAACGTTATAACTAGAAACCAACGTAAAACTGGATTTTAAAAAATTATTCGGCGAACGGTGTTACCCAACACGGTCTTAACCTTGATCCTGACGACTTGAATCTGAAAATGAAAACAAGAATGACAAGCTTTTGCCTTACACTACCTAATATAAATCTGAAAGAGAAATTAAAGCTGTCTGATTTCGTTATATAAATCACCAAAGTCGTGTAGACTACTACTGTAACACTCGGGTCTCGCGCCAAGCTGATATACTATAATGCATGACGGGATAGCGTCATTTTGTTAATGGTCGCCATCTTTTCAGCGTCCCAGCCGGACAAGTATGAAAATAACTGTTGATGCATTACTAGTACATCGTTGCATTGTAACCAGGTTGGGCCTGGGCACGTTGTGAGGACGCATGATTTGTGTTTACTGTTCAGGAGCCGGATATCAGCAAGACTAAACTTACGGTCTTTTATCGGTACAAAAAAGAATCGTTATTCCAACGAGGCTATAACGTCCTTGCAAAAGGAATCAGCGCTACAGAACAAAGTACGCAACAAAGTACGCGTACGAAGACTAACAAAACTCGAAACGCAAACGGTATGATTAAGAAACCCCTAGCCTCAGCTTGCTGGAAATGTATATATTTCAAGGAAAATATGAGTAAATGGCAACCCACAACACATACGCAGGGATTGAATCTGAAATACCGAACAAGGTTTTTATTTTTGCTACAACCGTAACACTCTAGCGTCATTATAATGCATGACGGGATAGCGTCGTTTTGTTTATGTCCGCCATATTTTTCTACCCCGGTACTAGTTCTAGCGTCCTGAGTGTTAGCATGTACATGTATGAGAATAGGGGAATAGCCGTAAAGTCTAAGCCGCTCGCTAAGTCATTTGTATAGCGTGAGTTTGACGCACATCTTTATGTTTTAATTTGAGGACGAACATTTTGTGTTCGTTGTCGAGGAGCCGGTTGTCGTTAGCGTTATCAACTACGCTATCAACAGCACTGTTCGTATAAGACTTACTCGTAATTGCGATTGTGTCTTCTTCGGACATTTTTTTGTACCGTAGTATAACAGGCTTTTTATGTGTGTGTGTTCTACCGAGTTTCAAGACTATTATTACAGCACAGAAATGTCCATAGAAGACGCACTCGTGATTACGTCGATCACTCGACGTTTTTAGAATTTTGCTTCAAACCAAGCTAGGGGCGTTGTTTTGATTCCAGCCGGTTAAATCAAAAATTGGTTGCACCTGTAGTACAACTGGTGAATTTCCCGTGCGACAAATGTCGACCAAAATGGTCCAATTCCCGTTTGTGTGGAGAAGTTCCCGTCTGTATATCGGCCGTGAAGTTGCCGTACGGCGTCCGCGGACGGACATTATTTGCCACTGCTGGTGAATTTCCCGTACGCGAAATGTCGACTAAAATGGTCCAATTCCCGTTCGTGTAATATGATCAAAGTTCGGGCAATTTGATCAAATTAGTCTGTTGCCTAGACAACTAGAGAAATCTATGTTGTGATATAGCCTATGATTAAATCATAGATACAGTGGGTTGACAGATCAACAGAATTAAATCTAGAATTTAGGCCACACCAATTTAATTTCTTGGTTAACGGATTCGCCTCTTCATTTTTTTCTGATTTGCAAATAAAAATAAAAATTCAGAATCAACTGCAAAATGCTCATATTTTGCCCTGAACAGTTGAAAACAGTCCTTTTCTTACTACTTGTTACAGTCATTCCATCTTTCAATGCAGTGCTACCATTAAAAGTTCAAAATTCATTGTTTAAATTTTGAACCAGCCTGGTGTGTTGACTTCATGGCTCCTATCGTACCATTTTTGATGCCTAGGCCTGTTTTTATTTTTATTTTTTTTTCGCCCGCCCGCTCCATTATTTTTCTAGAAAAATCCGTTAACCAAGAAATTAAATTGGTGTGGCCTTAGTACAAAATAAAATCGACCGTCCTGACAGTTTTGATTGTAATATGTACACTGGGAAGACTATGGTGGTACATTGCAAGTACTCTGACACTAGACCAGTAAAGGAGACAGGGAAGTTTCCATGTGGAGTCTGCAGAAAGGGTGTCGGTGAAAACTCGATATTCTGTCCCCACTGTCAGCATTGGATACACAAGAAATGCACTAGTATCAAAGGGAAACTGAAAGAAGACCCTAATTTCATCTGCAGGCAATGTCACAGTAACTCACCATCCCCTGTACAACCTACACAAGAGGTTACTGTCGCTGGAGAAACCTTTAAGGTGGTCCCTACTTTCTGTTACTTGGGTGACATGATTGGTCAGTCGGGGGGCTGCACAGATGCGGTAACAGCCAGGATCAAAACGGCTTGGAAGAGCTTCCACGAGCTCCTTCCCATACTTGCAGACCGAAGCATCCCTTTCATAAATCGCGGTCATGTTTTTAACTCTTGTGTCAGAAGCGTAATGCTTTATGGGTCTGAGACCTGGGCGGTGTCCACAGAAGACCTTAGAAGGCTAGACAGGTGTGACAACGCCATGATTAGATGGATATGTTCCAGTAGACTGGCTGATAGGGTGTCAAGTGATCAGCTTAGGTGTAGGTTAGGTGTAAGCAGCCTACGTGAGATCTTGCGCTACAACAGACTTCGCTGGTATGGGCACGTGCAAAGAATGGACCCGCAGAACTGGCCAAGGAAGGTCATGACAATGCCCGTAGAGGGACGAAACCCGCGGGGTCGTCCAAAAAAGAGATGGATAGACAGTATTAGGGAAGATGTCAAAAACTTGAAACTGCAGAAGGCCAACCCGCTAGACAGAAGCAGCTGGAGAGCAGCTATTAGACCCAAACGACACCCCACGACGTCCAACCCTTGCATGACGGGGAACAACGGACGCTAAGCCGAGCAGTGAGTGAGAGTGAGTGTAAAACAAGTGCTTTTAAAAAAAGCTGACATTTCAGCTGACGAAGGTTTTACTGCCGTTATTGAGGTAGAAGTTGTTGAAATGATATTACCCAAGTTGATGAAATTGGTACGAGACCACTTAAAGAAGAAAACACATCTGATAAAAAAGCAAAACAGCGAATGTTAAAAAGAAACTTAAAAAAACTCATACGTCGAGAGCTTGAACAATTAGTTTTTGAGTGTTAAAAGCAAAACAGCGACTGCTAAAAAAAGAAAATAAAAAAAGCTCCTCTCCGGGGATCGAAATTTTTAAAAAGAAAATTAAAAAAAAGAAAATTTAAAAAAAAAATAAAATAAAAATTAAAAAAAAAGTTCCTCTCCGGGGACGAACTCTCAATGTCCAAACCCCGCTACGTGCACCGCAACTCAGCTAGCATCGCTACCCAGTTGAGCTATCTCATTACGTCATCGTCTGACCGCCTAAGCAACTACCTATACATAGCGATCCGAGAAAATTGGGCAGGTCCGAGCGAATTATGATTGAAGCATGAAAGCCCGTCTTTAAAAAGAGTAAGTATCATACGTATTGCCATTCCTGAGTAAGAACCATGCAACAGGCAAACGTCAAAGTGCAAACATAATAGAGAAACTTCGCCAGGACATGCAACAACGACATCTAGCGACAGGCGGCA
>NW_017803113.1:121899-122753 GCF_001625305.1 Branchiostoma belcheri | reverse complement strand
ACTTTTTGTGTTGAATGTTTGGAAAATCTAGGGGATGGTTTGGTATGATTTTTGGTATGTGGGTAGTTGTTGAGTCTCTTTGTGTTTTGGAGTGCATTAGCAGGTTGTCGCATATTTTTATTGCTTGATTTAAAAGGATTTTCACTTTTTCACCCCTACTTCATAATAGGATGGTCTGTTTGACCCAAAAGTTGGGACAGAGTGTTTTTGTTTATACCTACAGCTGGCAGGACAGACCCAGGCAGCCCTATCTATTTTTACCCCTATAGAGTCTGCAGGAAAATAAATCTTGTTTGTCTGGTCTGCAGGTCATTTGTCTGGTCATTGACCTACATGTACACAGTCAGGCAAATGTAGCCTGGGTACCATCCCCAGTAGTATATTCGCAAACTCTATAACAGTTTGACTCATAATATCTCTATTGAAATACACCAAAAGATTACAAAATAACAAGCTATTTCATGGAGGGATGATGTCTACGACTTCTCCTTGTTTTGTTAATGGTCGCCATCTTTTCAGCGTCCCAGCCGGACAAGTATGAAAATAACTGTTGATGCATTACTAGTACATCGTTGCATTGTAACCAGGTTGGGCCTGGGCACGTTGTGAGGACGCATGATTTGTGTTTACTGTTCAGGAGCCGGATATCAGCAAGACTAAACTTACGGTCTTTTATCGGTACAAAAAAGAATCGTTATTCCAACGAGGCTATAACGTCCTTGCAAAAGGAAATCAGCGCTACAGAACAAAGTACGCAACAAAGTACGCGTACGAAGACTAACAAAACTCGAAACGCAAACGGTATGATTAAGAAACCCCTAGCCTCAGCTTGCTGGAAATGTATATATTTCAAA
>NW_017803113.1:76677-121800 GCF_001625305.1 Branchiostoma belcheri | reverse complement strand
AACTCAGCTAGCATCGCTACCCAGTTGAGCTATCTCATTACGTCATCGTCTGACCGCCTAAGCAACTACCTATACATAGCGATCCGAGAAAATTGGGCAGGTCCGAGCGAATTATGATTGAAGCATGAAAGCCCGTCTTTAAAAAGAGTAAGTATCATACGTATTGCCATTCCTGAGTAAGAACCATGCAACAGGCAAACGTCAAAGTGCAAACATAATAGAGAAACTTCGCCAGGACATGCAACAACGACATCTAGCGACAGGCGGCATTATTTTTGTATTAACATAATTTATGCAACCATCTTTAGATTTGTAGTACGATCAATAAATTAGCGCCGAAAAACTTATGTAACCATACTTCGATCAATGGTATGTCACTAGATGAGACTGTTACTACATAAAGTTTCTTCTTGTAAAGAACATGGATTAAAATGGCAGCAAGTCTATTGCATATCCCACAAACCGGAAAGAAGTAAACAGGTATTGCATGGCCTGCAGAGTTACCAAACTACCAAAGAAAGAAAGAAACAAAGAAGGATAGAATCCGTCTTATTACATTTCAGCGCGCATGCGCTGAAATGTAAAAAAAGAATCTTTGTGGGACAATTCAACTGAAATATGAAGTGTGCTTGGAAAAAAAAATTCACTTTTGACAGTAGAAATTTATGTTCAACATTAAAGGAGGATAAATCACCATAACTGCATTTACATTGCGGTAGTTCTATTCTGTGGTCTCAGCAAAAAGGAGGTTTTCTTGGTGTTTGAAATTCGAGGTTGAAAAAATTCTGTTGTAGAGTAGAACTGTGAAACCCATATTCACAGTGTTGTGATTTTGTAGTAAGAAGTCACAGTGAAAAAGTTTCTAATTACAATACTCAGGGCTTGAAATTCATTTTTGGGAATAGGTTCACCCAACCTAAAGAATTGGGTGCACAAAAAATATTTTAGAATATTATAAGTAAAATGTCAGCAAAAACTATGATTATGTTTCATTTTAAGAAAAGTATTACAACAGTGATTGTATTGTTTTTTCTGACACATATGTTAAACATAAGAAAATATTTGTGTGCACTGGTGCACCTACAGAAAAAAAATTGGGTGCACAGCTCCAAATTTGGGTGCACTAAGGTGCACAAGCACCCAGTATTTCCAGCCCTGATACTAATACATGTTGAGCATTGTGCATACAAATGTTGTTCCAGCTGTCAGAGTTCAGTGTGTATGAGATGTACTGCAGTAACCATGAGAAGGCCCAATGGCTGCTGTTGGAGCTACAGAAGGACCCAAACATCAAAGGCTTCCTGCTGGTGAGCGTTCTACTCTTCGATGCAGTGGGTTACAAGTATAACAATGTTTTAACTTTCAAGAGAGCATGTAGGATGAAAATTGGGTAGACGTCTAGTGGCGTAGATGCCCGCGGCCGATGTCATTTTCATATGATTGTGAAGTCTGCGTATTGTTTCGTCTTGTGTTGTTGGAATCCAGGAAGATTAGACTAATGGATATCCTAATAAAGTATCAAGTATCAAAGCAGAATAAATGACGGTCACATCTGTGTAAAAGGTTTTTTTTATCCAACATTTTGGTGACTGTCATGGTTTTCACATGAAACATTTTGGTGACTGTCAACTTAGTCAGGGAAAAAGGGACGAAGGTGACAGACAGTCAATGAAATGTCTGATGTAAAACCCACTGGTTGTTGAATAAGGAACCTTCTTATACAGTCTCATGCCAACCTGATGAAATTATTCACAAATAGCCACATCTAGCGGTCACAGATAAATGCTCTGCATATATAACTAGAAAAGAATGGTCATACAGGTATCTTACCGCTATGTATCTGACGTGACAGTAATGTACACAATGTGAACATGTGCAATGTTAGTGTTACTGTAACTTGTCTGCTCCACATTTCCAGGCCTGTATGTTACTGGGAGGCCACAAGACCACAGATGTCCCACTGGAGGGATATCTCCTGTCTCCCATCCAGAGGATCTGCAAGTATCCTCTTCTGCTCAAGGTATGGACCCCTACTTTTGGATCAATGTGGGGTGGGTTCCTTTAGATGCTCGAGGTGTGGCCCTCCTTAAACAGGGGGCCTCTGGCTTAACGTCCCTTCAAAGAGGACGTCCCTAACTGAAGCTTATAGGTACTCATTTTCACCTGCTGCAATGCATGCCTATAAAGCTGGAGTATTACTCCAAAGGATGGTTATACTGGCTATACCAATACAGATAATGTTACACATTTAACTCTGCAGTTTTCCTTTTTCTTCTTTACTGTAACACTGTACCAGGAGTTCAGGATACAGAGATTTCTTTTACACAACGAATATTGTCTCTTACCTTGCTTACGTTTTGATGTCTATCAGACACCTTTCTCAGAGCTTCTGACTGGAGTTCTGCTTCTTGCCGCTATATGTAACTAATGTAGGTGGCGCTTTTGCGGCGAGAACACAATCCCAAACTTGGCCGAGTTTGTACCCCCCCTTACGTTCTCCGATACCGAAATGTAAGCAAGGTAAGAGACAATATTGGTTGTGTGAAAGAAACCCCTTATCCTTAACTCTACAAACCCGATGAAACTGATTTCGGATGTGCCATGTACCAGGAGTTGCTGAAGCAGACAGTATCGACCCACCCTGACATCGACCACGTGAAGTCTGCCCTGGTGGCCATGAAGGACGTCTGCTCCAAGATTAACGAGACCAAACGCAGGATGGAGAGTCTGGAGGCTCTGGAGGAGTGGCAGTCTAAAGTCGAGGGATGGGAGGTGCGTGGAGCAATCTATCAATCATCAATTAATCAAAATGTTTATTCATTATTTTCAGTCTAACAGAAGACAAACTGTAATTTCCAAGACAAGAAAATTGGGAGTTACCCAAATTTTCTACCAGCCAACTCCAGTATTTGTCAAGGAATGAGCAATCCACCTCTTTATTGCTCATTCCTGGAGACTACAGTTGGTAAGTCAAAAATTTCTTGTTGAATTTGTGTATTTCAGTATGCAAGTATTTCAGCACCAAGGACAAGCACGGCTGTATGTTACCTTCTCCCTGCTGTCTTGTCCCTTAACCAATAGAGAATCTAATCAAAGCCAAATGTGTTTAAGCACAGCTGTATTTATACCTGTATTTACTACAGATTTCTTCTGTTTGTTTTCCTGTCCAGGGATCAAACATCACGAACACGTGCACAGAACTGATAAAACAGGGCATGTTGCTGAAGATTTCTGCGGGAAACGTGCAGGAGAGGGTGTTCTTCCTGTGTGACAATCTGCTGGTCTACTGCAAGAAAATACCCTCCATATCAAAGTAAGTCTCTTTGCTACTTCAAGAAAATAATTCTATTTATGCTCCCTCAAATTGAGGGCATTAGATTTTCTGCAGATATCATTGTGCACATAGTAAGAGAGAATAATAACGGGTTATGTACAGGTTGATAATAATCTGAAGTTGTCTTCTCTTGCTTGTAACTTGAAATCTTCATTTCCATAACGTCTTCTTCTGCAGAAATTTTGCTCAAGCACCTGGATAAATTTGAAACCTATCATACAGTATTACTACTGAAACATCTGACAGTTTTCAAAATGTACTTGGAACTTTTTTCTTGAGTAGAATAAGGGGTAGGTTTTCTTGTGATTAGTACCTGAGCTGACCCGTAACACACGCTCATACATGTACGTGTCCGCTGCTCTCCCCAGAAACATTTTGTAAATAGGTTTACCTGATATCATCAACTCTGACTTTTAGAATTGTATTTTATCATGATTATACATGTATATCATGAATTTTATACTTGGATTTTAAAGGCAGATCTGTAAGTAATGATGCATTTCAGGTATTGATCTTGTATTGTACCTGCTATGTCATTGAGAATAAAATCTGAAACTTTTGTTGTGTATACATACATCTAGTATATATCTCATTCGCTGGATGTCTAACCTTCATCAACCTATCTCTTATTCTGTTTTATTCCACAGGAGGGTGATCGGTAAGAAGACCCTGACCAAACGACAGTCCATCATGATGCAGCAGCTGCAGCTTCCGTCATCACAGGAGACAAAAGTCCAGTATGAGTACATCTTCAGGGGCAGGATCAGCACAGAACTCATGGAGATAGAGAACATTGAGGACGGAACTGGTAGGTTAATGCGCCAAAAAGCAGTTACTCAAGCAACTGGATATGATTTTGGAAACGTCAGACATTATTGATTGATATGCAAATAAAGTGAAGACAAATAGTTAGTGCTTATAAACCTGCATTTCCCCTCTGGTCTCTCAGTCACTGACGAAAGCTAGTGGATACTAGCTGAAACGTCTGACGTTTTCAAAATCATATCCAGTTACTTGAGTAACTGCTTTTTGGCGTATTGTATTACCTGGATGTCTAACCTTCATCAGCGTATGTTAGGTTAATGGTTTTAAAGTGCTGATGCAGTACCAAGGAAAACCACCAGGGGGTAAAAAATCTTATCATTTCTTTGGTAGGTCAAGACCTACCCACCTACCAAATTTCATGACAATCCATCCATAGCTTCTTGAGTTATTGTGCTAACGTCCAAACAAACACAATTGATTACATAACATTCTAGGCAAAGGTACTAGACTTTGGTAAATTCACGAAGGGCCTTGAATTGCTCTGGCATTCACAGAAATGGTTGATTAAGACATTTGAAGTGTTCTCTTTGCTCGTAGTTTTCTGTATTGCATTTGCTGCATTGATCATATGACACCTACAAAATGTACAAGGATATTGCTTCACTTGTAGGTCATACCAACCATGATATGACAGTTTCTATCAGCATATGAAACATGTAATATGACACATTGTTTGTTTTCCAGCTGACTTCCACAGTAGTGGGTACACTGTGACTAACGGGTGGAAGGTCCACAACAACGCCAAGAACAAGTGGTTTGTCTGCATCGCCAAAACCCCGCAGGAGAAACAGGAGTGGCTGGAGGCCATCTACCAGGAGAGGGAGAAAAGGAGAAGTATGTTTGTGCAATTCTACAATGTACACTGCAAAATCTGTGTGTCTGTATTTTATGTGTCTCCTGGTGCATGGTCCCTTGGAGACCAGTTTTCTGTACAAGACAGCACATATTCTATTTTCACCAATCTTACGGTATGTAATTGTATTGTATGTAATTTGTATATAATAATGACCATAATTTGTTGACCCTATGTAATTAAGACGTTTTTAAGAATTTATGTCACTTGTATGTACTTAACCACACTTTTTCCCCAGGGCAAGCCCTTAACAATAGCTTCAAGCTAGTTGGGCTGCCCTGGCTGTGTTGTACCAGCCGAACCTATAAATAAATAAATAAAAAAAATATGGTGCATGGTCTAGCATAAAGAACTTTATTATATTAACGGGATGTGGAGAATTATGATAGAATGGAGACAAGGTGGAGGATTTCCCCACATAAAGTCATTCTGTCTTTATTGTCCCTAATTTATTTCAGATATTTTATAAATACAGTAAGTAGTGGATACAGTTGCCTCATTTCATACGTGCAAGAATAAAAATTTTAAAATTTGCTTTATACTATAGTGAAGGTTGTTGAACATGACAGATACATTGAAGTTAACATAAGTCAACATAATAAATTTCTGTATAGCCGGTATAACCGCCTTTCGGCGCAACACACCAGCTTCGCAGGCACGCGGCGCGGCGGCAGCTGGCTATATTACACCGATCGACTTGTTACACCTAACCCTTGAACTTCTAACTCTAGACATTGTTTAAAGCTATCTAATGACAATGCCCCTACTGTACTTGTTGACAGCGAGTTCCACTCTGCGATAGTTCTAGGAAAGAATGAATTCTTGAACACCTCAATCCTTGGTTGATAACTCTGGTACTTGAAGGCATGGCTGTTTCTTGTTCTCTTCTGGGCTGGTATTAGGTACTTAATAGCTTGGACGTCCACCTGTTTATTAGTCATTTTGTACATCATGCAACTTTATTGCACAACAGCTGTGCTGACTGATCTGTGGTTGTTTGCCAGGTGTGAAGCAGTCCCTACAGAGAGACACGTGGAACCTGATTTCTGAGAAGGGCGAGCGGCTCTACCACCTCATGAACCGCAACACCAGCCTGATCAGAGACAGGAAACACCACCTCAGGACTTACCACAAGTGCTTCGTAGGCAGGTCTGTCAATCTCTCTTTCTCCCTCCTTCTCTCTCTCTCTCCCCTTCTCTCTGTCTGTCTCTCAGAACTTACAAGTGCTAACACTTACCCTAACCTAACCCTAACCCTACCACCTGATGAACCGCAACACCAGCCTGATCAGGGACAGGAAGCACCACCTCAGGACTTACCACAAGTGCTTTGTAGGCAGGTCAGTCTCTCTCGAGATCTCTGTCTTTCTTTCTCCACTCCCTCTCTCTCCATCTTTCTCTCCCTCCCTCCCTCCCTCTCTCCCTCTATTTCCTCCCCTCTCTCTGCATCTCTCCATCTCTCTCCCTCTCTTTCCCCCTCTCTCTCTCTGCATCTCTCTCTCTCCCTCTCTCTCACTCTCTGCATCTCTCCCTCTCTCTCTCTCTCTCTCAGTTAGGAACTTGCATTGCTTTTTCATGTAAAGTGATGGTTGTTTTTTATTCTCCGCTCCAGTGAGTTTGTCTCCTGGCTGAAGGGTCAGGAAAGCACGTGAAGTAATGATTGTTTTTTATTTCCTGCTGCAGTGAGTTTGTGTCCTGGCTGAAGGAGCTTGGAGAGATCAACTCCGTGGAGGAAGGTGTTCACCTGGGACAGCTGCTATTGGAGAACGGGATCATACACCACGGTGGGTACACAGGGCAAACTGCAAGACCTTAGCGTGCGTAGTCCAGTGGTTAGCGATCCTGCCTCTGGATTAAGAGGTTGGGAGTTCGAATCCCGGCTGATGTCGCTCACCCAACATGCACGCTACTGTTTAGTGTCGCAGTCCTTAGGACGGGACGTTAAGCCGTGGTCCACTGTTCATTGTGCTTGTTAAAAAGAGCTAGGGGAATTTCCCCGGTACAATGAACCTATAAATACTGTACATACATGTAGCACCTGTCTTCTCTGTCACGACCCGTGGAAGAGTAGCTCTTCAATGAGCTAAACTGGTTTGAGATCAAAGGTATCTGGTAGACAATGTCGGCCCCCCGTCGCAGTTCAATGAAGAGTGATGGCTATGGCTTCCTTCACCCATCTCAAGAAATAGTCTTGTTCAGTGTCCAAAATCCAAAATAGAGAACATGTTGTCTCTCCCTTCCAGCTGTTGACAAGCACCACTTCAAGAACGAGCCTCTGCTGTACAGGTTCCGCTATGACGACGGAACATACAAAGCTGTATTTAACCATCTCATTGTTGTTCATAACCAACAGAGAATCAGTATCAGCTAGTGTGCAAAGGGTAAAAACACATCTAGAGAACCTAGATTTTATTACATGACTTTTTTCTTCTCCCTTCCAGTTGTTGACAAGCACCACTTCAAGAATGAGCCTCTGCTGTACAGGTTTCGCTATGACGACGGAACGTACAAGGGTCGGAGTGAGATGCAGGACATGATCGCAAAGGGCATCCACATCTACTGTCGCCTGCACGGACTGTTCAACCCTCTTATCAAGTAAGTACAACTCTAACCACGGGCTGTTCAACTCTCTTATCAAGTAAGTACAACTCTAACCAAGGGCTGTTCAACTCTCTTATCAAGTAAGTACAACTCTAACCACGGGCTGTTCAACCCTCTTATCAAGTAAGTACAACTCTAACCACGGGCTGTTCAACTCTCTTATCAAGTAAGTACAACTCTAACCACGGGCTGTTCAACTCTCTTATCAAGTAAGTACAACTCTAACCACAGGCTGTTCAACCCTCTTATCAAGTAAGTACAACTCTAACCAAGGGCATCCACATCTACTGTCGCCTGCACTGGCTTTTCAACCCTCTTATCAAGTAAGGCCTCTTTCCACTACATAACGATCACTAAGCAACCAAAAATGGACTTGTGCGATCCTTGATTTTATAGAAATAATATGACTTTAAAGAGAAGAAAGCACACAAACTGTAAGAAAAGTCATTCTTCATCTGTGAAAATCCTTGCGCGATCTGTCAAATTGTTGGTCGCTCAGTAGATAGGCTCACCTCTCGCTGCAAGGTAACACATGGTATGGACACTGTTCAATGTAGGCAAAACAATTACATCATATATACATGTAGTCAAAAAAAACTTTCAAAACATACATATGTTACATTATGTAGTCAGAAAATTTTCTCTTGTTTAAATTTATTTTCATATGTTTGTATGTAAACCATGCCTTGAATTTTGAATCATCCATGCAGTTTTTTTTTTTACATGTTTCCCGCAGGAATAAGGACCACTACCTGCGGACGCACAAGTCCGTGATGGTGGCCAGTCGTCTGGTGGACTGGCTGGTGGAACAGGGAGACTGTAAGACCAGGGAGGAGGCAGTTATGCTGGGACAGGCTCTCTGTGACAGTGGCTTCATGCACCATGGTAAGTGTTGGCGGCTTCATGCACCATGGTAAGTGCTGGTGGAACAGGGTGACTGTAAGACCAGGGAGGAGGCGGTTATGCTGGGACAGGCTCTCTGTGACAGTGGCTTCATGCATCATGGTAAATCTGTATCTATAGTTTATAGATTATCTGACAGGTATAGCCAGCGTAACTGCTCCTTGGCGTAACACACTAGCTTTGCAGACAAACGGTGCGGTGGCAGCTGGCTACATCATGACTTGTTACATCTAACTTAAGTTTGAACATTGTTTAAAAGCTATCTGTGGATGAAATAAGAGCTCGCAATTCATCTTGTGAATAGGTACACGTCATGCTTTCTCAACTATCCCTTACTCTAACTATTTTGACTTTTAGAGCACCACAGACATCCAGGTTTATCCACCCTTCTTGATTTTCTCCTCTTCCTAACCTTTCAATGTTGTGCCTGTCCATTCTCTGATATTATCCTCCCTTCTTTCTTCCTAATGATGTACAAGTACAACGTATTTCCCTTCCATTGGTAGGCAAGCTTTTTCTCATGTCTCATGTCAGTATGCAACATATGTTCCCAGCATACGTAATTTGTCCAAACCAATTTGTTGTTGTCATTCCTTTGTTTAACCTCACTTCTTGACTGCTGTCTGTTTCATCCTGTTGATTTTTCTTGCTTGATTATGTCCCCCCATCAGTGTTGGAGAAGTACAAGTTTAAGGATGACTCCCTGCTGTTTCGGTTCTATGCTGATGAGGAACTGGAGGGAATCGCAGCTCGAGGGAAACAGCCTGCCACTGGTGGGAGTGGGGCTGCTGCTGCTGCAGCTAAAATGGTACACAAATAATCTACTCCTGTTTTCAGCTAATAGTAAGGTAAAGGTAAAGGCCCCACAGTCTACTATCAATCAATCAATCAAAAATGGTTTATTACTAAAATCACGAACATTGCAGCAAAAGCTGAATTGCGTTCAGAGATGTACATCATTTCTTTTAAAAACATTAAAGTCTGCACAGTCAACATATTACACACATTTAGCATAACAAGATTAACCACTACTAGAGGTCGTAGTGGCTGTAGGTTGTTAATCAACTGTGTCTAGAGCACGGTATTGGAAGCTGTAGTGTAGCCCATCCTTCTGCTTCCACTGTCTTTTACCTCCCCAACCAAAGTCAGGTGCCCATTTACCTCGATCTTGGTGGAGTGAGTTGTGGGTGACGACTGTCCTGTTAAGGCATCAAATTTGCTTTTAATGTTGAAGGATGCAGGCAGCCAGGAAAAGATTCATGGAAATACATGTTGAGAACAGAAGAGATAAAATTCAAATAAAGGATGGGATCTATTTGTTGCGTATGCAAACAGTAGGCAACGTTTCATTAGAGTATTCAATCGTTTTTGTTGATCTCTGTTCTGTGAAAATAACAAAAATATTTCCTGCTGGCAGGATTTCCGTCAGGTTGCGAGCTTCATGGCGAGGACCCTTGCTGTCCCTGTGCATGATGGGAAGGTTGGGTTCCATCTGGAGAAGGCAGACCAGGGACTGTTGGTTGTCACGGTAGCGGACCAGTCTCCTGCTCAGGTTTGTTTGTTTTATTAACTGCCCAGTCACTAAATGCCAAATATTTCTCACATTCTTAGTTATAGCCTGTGTCCCTGTTAGGCTGATTGGTCCTCCTCCCTGAGAGCTTGTACCACACACCTTTAACTCCCATTCCCAGAAATATTGGTACCAATGTGAGCTCAGGATTCCCATCATTATGAAAATCAGTCTAATAGGAGCTTAGCACATCCGCATAAATCAACATAATTAAACTGTTCCCAATTCTCCTGACTTAGAGGTGTTGGTTATCAAGCTCCTAGGGGCCTGACCAGTGGAAGGGCTGCTAGAATTTTGATGTAGTCAGACTTTGTCACAGAAAAATTTTTACCTGTAACAGCTACATTGGTTTCAGCCTATAGAGTATAAGGACTTCTGTCAGCCCTACCAAAACGACTTGTGTTTTTCCCTGCACAGAAAGCCCGGCTGTACCCAGGCATGATGGTGAAGGCTATCGATGGGCACTACTCCTTAAACCTGACCTCCTCCAACATCAAGGCCCTCATCAAGGCTGCCTGCGCCCAGAGTGGCATCCTCAGCGTCACAGTCGCAGCTCAGCAGCAGGAGTGAGTGTTTGTTTGTTTGTTTGTTTGACATAATAACCGGTAAACCGCCTTCAGGCGTTATACACAAGAGTGCTTTACCCAAACCACTTTTTCGATGGTCATTACTCCTTAAGCCTGACTTCCTCCAACATCAAGGCCCTCATCAAGGCTGCCTGCGCACAGAGTGGCATCCTCAATGTCACAGTCGCAGCTCAGCAGCAAGAGTGAGTGGGACAAATATGTAGAAGTATGTGTGTTAGCTTCTTCTTTGAGTCTGAAGATGTTTAGGAAGTCAGTCCCCTGCAGGCCTTCATGTGGCTGTGCAGTCCAATTCTTGACCTGCAGGTCCTGCGGCAGGACGGGTCAGTGTAGTTCACTGCTGCTGTAGGCTGAGTTACTGCAGCCTTTCTTCGCCTCCTCTTTTCCTCTGCTGCTTCTTTTCAGGCATTCTCCCAGAAGTGTGTGTAGTCCTGTGGTTAGCAACCCTGCCTCTAGACCAAGAGGTTGAGAGTTTGAATCCCGGCCGTTGTCGCTCACCTGACATGTACGCTACTTGAAAGAGATACAAGATTTAAAACAACAATACACTCATGTATGATGTAGCGTTGTGTCTGTCCCTGGTGCTGAAATATTGCAATATGCAAATCCCTTTCTCTGTATTGTGAACCTCACCTTGATAAAAACAACCAAACAGTAGTCAATACAAGTTTAAATATAGCTGTGCCTGTCCTTGGTGCTGAATTAGTTACTTGTCATGGAAATAAGATTCTGTTGTTGTTGATTAAAGGAAATAGTATCTATTTGTCTAATATCTTGGTTTCCTTGGTGTATTTCACATTGCAGCACTACATCCATTGTCCAGGCCAGACAAGACTTAGGTTTCCAGGTCCGTGGCAGTAACCCATGTGTGGTTCACCTGGTCAAACCAGGTACGTCTGATTTCACCTTCAATTTTGTTTGTATTATTAAGATTCATTTGATCTCCATTAGTGTACAGAATTATTAGATCTCCATATATTGTACACTATTCTTCCTGGAGTCTGCGAGGGTGATGGTTGAAAGCAAACATAAAAAATCACAGTGGCTAATACAAGATGCAGGTTTGCCAGGCCTCCATCCGGGTGATTTGCACTAAATCACCAACTTCTAGTTGTTCCAAGTATTAGTTGGAACATCTCACACTGTGGCATGCCCCTACTCTTTTTCAAGAGGTGGTGTGGGTTCTTTAACATGGTATAGCTCTCCCCAAACATTGGACCTCCATTTAACGTCCTGTCCAAGGGACAGATGTGCCACAATTACAATCTGTATGTCGCTCCCTTCCCACAGACAGTCCAGCAGGAAAAGCAGGCCTGTTCCCAGGACAGAGCATTTTACAGGTGAATGGGAAAGACGTGTCCTGTGCCTCTCATGACACGGTCGTCTGTGCTATCAAACGCATCTCCCACGGGCTCATGAGGGCAAAGTCAGAGGTAATGTCAAAACTTTTGAAACTTTGCCTTTGTCAAGTATAAATGGTTTATTGGCCAAACATTACCCGTGCAATCGCAGCCTTATAGTGCTGAATTGATGCAGGGTTTACAATCAGATGATACAAATGGTAATAATACACATAACAATACACATAATACACAATTGTCATGATACATATTTGCTCCACATTTTTGTGGAACTGCTGCAAGGGTCTGTGTGATTCAGGATCGAACCCGGATCTCCCGGTTCACAGTCAAATGATCTGCCACTATGCCACCCAACGCCAAGTATTTCAATTTTAATCCAATGCCATCCTTTGAATATTTGATTGTTTGATATTCATAGCTGCTACATTTTATATACTGGTACTGATTGTAAATGTTGTAAATTAATTCAGCCTGATGGCTGCCTTTGTTGGATTTTGGAAGTATGTCTTCTCAGTAGACCATTCTACTACTACTGCAGCTACTTCTTCAATAGCCCAACTTGAATTGCAAAGGGATTTGCGATTTTAACACGAATTTCCCCCCTCAGTTCGAGGGTTCCTGGGCCCTACTAGGGTTTGGGTTGGCGTTAGGAAGAGCATCCAGCCGTAAAAATCTTGCTTCAACAAAAAGACTTGTACTTAGTGCAAGCACGTCTAACCCCCAGTTTGAGGAAAAATGACATTAAAACGGTTAAAAAAAAGAGAGAGATGTTTTTGGTACACCTTAATAGAATTTCATGTAATGAATTTTGTTTCTGTGATTTGGACACTGTAATTTGTGTTCCAGACTCACATGCATCGGATGGGAAAGTCCATCCACCGCAAACGTCTCTCTCCTGTGAACAGTGTGCAGGAAAGTATCAGGAAGGACTCCAGCACTGATCATGTCGAACCATCAACCTCTCAAGGTACATGACATATAAGACAGCTGCTTTTTTAAGATAGTCATGATACATAAAATGAGCTTTTTGCTGGGAAAGCAGGAAGCCAATGTACCAGGGTGGCCTGTCTCGCCTGATTACCATTCGTAGCCCCTGGTTTAGAAGCAAAAAGGCATTTTGCACATAGCAAAAACAGTCTGTAGATGAACAAGAGAATAAGACAAAGGGATGGCGGATTCATGTTGTATACAACTTACTTAGTATAATGCACACTACCACTTATTAACTGTACAAGAGAAAAAAGTTACAAGACAATGAAACAATTGAAAATGTTACAGAACTGATGTAAAATTGAGTTAAGATGAAATGTATAAAATTTAGTTTTTTAGTTGCTTAGCAATACAGCTATGTTTCAATTCACTTTAATATGTTCATTTTATTGTTTCACACTCAACTTTACTCAGTCCTATAGCTCCTCTGCCATATGGGCAGTCTGACAGTCCGCAGAATTATTGTTTCTTATAGCTTTATTATTTCTGATATACACTAAGTCTTGCATTTAGTAGGCATGCATGGGTTTGCAATTTTATAGGCATATTATATAATTATAGAAGTGTATTGCTGTTGTTCAATGCAAATGATTCCACCCTTTTCTATCCTCCAGAGCCAGGAGGTGAGAAGTCTGACTCTAACGGTGCCTCACCAGCCGACAAGTCTCCCTCCTCCCCGCGCCCGCTGTCCCAGACTGTCACAACTCCCACCAACAAAGTCACCCTGCAGGGTAGGAAACAGTGGTGGTGTACAAAGTATATTCCATAGGTTTTTCTTGTGCCCTTCGTCCAGAATGACATAGTCCCAGACGAATTTCTTGTAGTTCTTGCTGTCTCAAACTGTCACCACGCCGACCAACAAAGTCACCCTGCATGGTAAGGCCTGCTTTCCACCGGACAGTGATTGCTGTGCGACCATTGATTGATTGATTGATTGAGCGAGCAAAATTTTATTTTCATGACACTTGATTTCATACTGGAATATGAGGCATGAGGTAAAGGTATGATTTGAAAGACTACAAGGCAAACAAAGCATGCAAAATTTGTTCTTTCTTTCTTTATTGACAATGACAACAGGTCAAGACACAGATTTTCTTTATGTATGAAAATCATTGAGCAGTCTGTTGATCAGCGACATGTCTCTAGTGGAAGGGGGGAGTATGCAACAATGGTCTCATACATGTACGTACAGTGTATTTTTTATGGACACATGTAAAAAGTGCCTGTAGGTCTGCATGCAACAACTGGTGAAATAGCTTAATTGGTAGAGTGCTCGCTTTGTAACCGGGAGGTCGTGAGTTCAAACCCGGCTGGGTCATACCAAAGACTTTAAAAATGGTACACACTTCTTTCTCTGCTTAGCACTCAGCACATATGAGAAAGAGTGTGGGAAGGTCAAACACACAGCACTACCAGCAGACTAGCCCCCTGCTGTAATGCCCTGCACAACTGTGTGTCCAAGGGTGCTACAGAAATGGAGATGGGCACTACCCTACGCTCTGCATAGAGCACGGGAGACCTTCTTCTCCATGTATAAATGACAACCTTACATATTTATGATTAAGGATATCATATCTTCCCTACATTCCCATACGGCCACCATGATTGATTGATTGCTCGATTGATTGATTGATTGATTAATAGATTGATTGTTATTGTATCTTCCCTACAGTACAGAACAGTGGACTGGAGCACTATGCTGTGTACGAGTACGAAGCCAGTGGTGGGGTCAGGTACCAGGTGTTGGAGAGTATGAAGGAGTCAGACACCACCTTCACTATTCCTGCTAAGGTACTTACTTACCGTCTTACCGGTCCCTTGACCGGGGGTGGTCGTGGGGGCACCTAGTGGCTGAGCACACTGCCTTCCTCCATCCCTCCCTGTCATGAGCCAGCGCCTGGGCACTGGCAAGGGGCAAGCCGGTCCACTCCTTGACGTTGTTGCCCCATTTCTTCCTTGTCTCTATCTCTTTCTTTTCCCTGGTACTGTTCCTTGTAGTATAACTTTGGAGAGGCCTTTACTTCTAGTCACATGGCCGTACCATTTTAACTTTCTTTCTCTAAGCAGGGCTTACTCGATGATACTTAGCAATATTGCCTGCCTGCCTGCCTAAGTCCTTAGGCCAGTAACTGGCCCCTTGCTCACTCTGTGAGTTATCTCCAGGCTTATTGGTCCCTGGCCCTTAGCGATATAAGCAAATGCAATTTTTATGGACTACCCCCCTGCTGTAGTGATTGCACAACTGTGTGACCCAAGGACTATTGAAATGGAATTCTGGTGCAGGTATAATGTACAAAAATGGAAGACTTTTACTAACTAATAATCTTGTCCCAGTTAGTGAACCTGTACTTAGAGGAAGACCAGAAGTTCCTGGCTGAACTCGAGGCCCTCCCGATCCCCCCCAGGATGGACGAGGGACAGAAAGCGTGGCTCGTCATGGCTAAAGACAAGTGGAAGGAGATTCTTCAGAGGAAGATCAAGGCTTACCAGAAGGTCCGACATTCTTCATTTTTATCGTTGAAGAGATTCATTTCATCACGTATAGATACAGTTACTAAAGGATTCTTTCAGCAGTGACAAGTTTTTGAAGGGTATCTCCAAATTATACCTGCACACTCCCTATTTGGGTATATCGTTTACCTTATGCAGTATTTCCTATGCTTATCGCTAGGTGGCGCACGTGTACAAAGCTTTAATCGCAAAGCATCACGGGATATCATGACGTAATGACTATGTTCGCCGCCATTTTCCTTGTGCGAACGCCAAGGGGTGCACGTTGTTTCCCTACTCCTTATTTTTTCGGATTTTCTTTCGGCGTTATGCCCAAAAAGAAGGATAAAACGAAGTCTTCTGCCCACGGGGGCGATTCAGGTAGCCTTTCGGAGGACCAGACAGGTCGGAATGGCAAGAGAAGTGGTCAGTTTCCCAACGCTAGGCAGGCAAAATTCCTTGCCGTGGAAAAGACAGGCGTGCCTGTACTTGCCTCCGGACAGGAGGAAGAGGAGTCGGGTGAACGAAAAGTCCCCGCTCCTACAGCTGGAGGTTCGGAGGGAAAAGAGAAGAACCCCAACCTCATTCCGCCGCTAGTGGAGCGAAATGCCCCTTCGGCGTTGGCACTGGGAAAATCGGCCAAGGAAGGAGACGGCGCGGAGCTGCCCCGGCCCAAAATTCCTCCGGGCTCGGAGGAGTTGGGCTCCCCGACCATGCCGAAGCTTGGTCGGGAAAAGTCTCCTCCACCCCCACCTCCACCAGGAACACCCTTCCCGCCTGGATTCGACGCTGCCTCTTTTCTTCAGTGGGTCAGTTCCAGCCTGGGACTTCCTCAGGCGTCCAGTTCATCCCGCCAACCTCGGGACGTTGACGGGGCGGTAGCGTCGACCAGCCGAGCCGGCGTAGTCGGTTCCGGGCGCAAGCATCCAGGTTCGGAAGTGGAAGAGTGTTCGGAGGAGGGGGAAATCACCATTTCGGACTCTGAAGAGTCTGATGAAGGTACTAGTAACTCCTTGTCATTCGATAATCCTTACGATAAGAAAGGGAAAGAATCTGAACTTCCCGAGCAAGTCGCTACATTTTTGACCGAGGTCTTTACTCATAAATTAACGTATGCGGAGTTCAAGGAGAGGAAGGAAGCTTTTCCAACTCCACCTAGCGTGGAGTTAGCGCTTCGGGCACCCATTCTAGACCCAGTAGTGGCGAATATGATTAAGAACGACACCGTCAACACGGATAAGAATTTTAGTGATTGTCAGGATAAGATGCTCATGGCTGCTAACCCTCTGGTGGAGCTTTTAGCGGCAGTTAAGGGTTCGGACCATCCCCTGAACCCAAATGCTGTGTGTAAAGCGATAGAATCGTCCTTGGTCTTTTTGGGTTCAGCTTCCTCTACTATGACTCAGTACAGAAGGGAATTGTGCGGCAGGGACATGAAACAGGATATGAAGCATGTTTTCAAGACCGACTTGCCCACTGGTTCTTCCAAATACTTGTTTGGAGACACCTTTTTGGAGAAGGTTAATACAGCCGATCAGGCTAGACGCACCTTGAGTAAGGCTTATAAGCCAGCCCCTTCGAGTACTTCTAGGGCTAGGGACAGGTTTCAGTCCAACCGCTCGAAGTTTAACTATAACTACAACAAGTACTCCTCAAACTCAAAGGGTTACAATTTTCGTCCCTACTATAACAACAACAACAACTACAACAATGCTAGACCATGGTCAAATGCCGGGGGTAAGAAAACCTCGGGGTTTCGTTCAGCGCAGGGCACAAAAGGCCCAAACAAACAGTAGCTCTTCCTCGTCATCAGACTCTGCTCTGTTCTCCGGTTCAGCACGCAGGGCGAACAGCTTTTTTCATGAAAAACTGGGAAAGGATTTCAACAGACAGATGGCTTTTGCAAACAGTTCGGGGTTACCGTATAGAATGGGAGTCCACTCCAGTTCAGTTCGTTCAGCCGGTCACAAATATATCTGGGGAGGACAGAGCAAAGGTTGTAGACGAGGAAGTGCACAGTATGTTGGAGAAAGGTGCAGTGGTCCAGGTGGAGCCCTGCGAGGGCCAATATGTTTCTACGATTTTCCTAGTCCCGAAAGCTCGGGGAGGCTGGAGACCGGTTATAAACCTAAAGTCTTTAAACAAGTTTGTTCTGAAACGTACTTGCAAGTTCGAAGGGATAAACCTAGTCAAAGAGTTGTGGAAAAAAGGAGATTTTCTAGCAACTATAGATCTAAAGGATGCGTACTTTACCATCCCAATAGCTCAGAGCGATCGAAAATTCCTTCGTTTTTCGTGGAGAGGAGTTCTTTGGGGATTTCAGTGTCTTCCCTTCGGTCTGACGTCGGCGCCGAGGGTATTTACCAAGGTTTTGCGGCCGATTGTGGCCATTCTAAGGAGACAAGGATTGTTAATAGTAATTTTCCTAGACGACTTACTGATCATTGCAAGGTCGAGGGAACAGTGCTTAGAGCACATTGCTATAGCCAGAGAGCTTCTAGAGCAACTCGGTTTTGTTCTCAACCTGGAAAAGTCGCAGTTGATACCGTCTCAGGTAGCGACCTTCCTAGGCCTTGTTCTCGATTCTCGTACTTTGACAATTTACCTACCAGAAGACAAGTTAGACAAGGTAGTGAGTTCTTGCCAATCACTTCTAGAACAGGAGGTGATAGGAACCAGGCAGCTAGCCAGCGTGGTGGGGCTGTTAGAGTCCACCAAGCAAGCCATTCTTCCCGGGCCCTTACATTTCCGGGCTTTGCAACAGCTTCTCAATTTCGGCATAAAGAAGCCGGGAAAATTCGACTCTTCAGTCAGTCTAACCCCAGATGCAGTAAAAGATCTACAGTGGTGGATCAGTCATGTGCGCGAAGTAAACGGTCGCCGAGTCTTTGTTCCGTCAGACCTGACAATTTGCACAGATGCCTCACTGGAGGGATGGGGCGCGCATTGCAATGGTCAGGAGACAGGCGGGCGCTGGTCACAGACAGAAGCGCGCATGCACATCAATTGGCTAGAGTTGAAAGCGGCCTTCCTGGCGCTAAGAAGCTTTGTGAGCGCGGATACTCAGCATGTTCTGCTAAGGCTGGACAACACAACAGCCGTTGCATATGTGAATCACATGGGGGGAACAAGGTCGCCAGATCTGGCAGCCTTGGCCCTGGAGATGTGGTCGTGGGCCTTGGAAAGAGGCCTGATGTTGTCTGCAACTCACGTTCCCGGATTGACAAACACCCTAGCGGACAGGTGTTCGCGGGTTTTTCTGGACAAGGTCGAGGGGCAACTGAACCGCTCAGTTTTCCTGTCATTGAACAATTGGACAGGCAATGCATTGACAGTAGATCTGTTTGCGTCTCGTCTGAATGCTCAGCTGAAGGAGTATGTCTCTTGGCACCCAGAACCAGAGGCCATGGCAGTGGATGCTCTAAACATTCACTGGGGCAACCTGGGGCTAGCGTATGCCTTTCCCCCCTTCAGCCTAGTGTTCAAGGTACTGAGAAAAGTCCAGTCAGACGTAGCAACAGTGATTTTGATAGCTCCAGTTTGGAAGTCTCAGGCTTGGTACCCCAAGGTGTTGAACATGTTGTTCGAGAGTCCGGTTCTCCTGCCACAGAGCTGGGATCTGCTGTTCCTGCCACACAACAGGAGACCCCATCCGCTGTTGCCAGATCTGATGCTTGCCGCGTGGCCAATATCAGGCGACAGTTGCAGGGTCGGGGCCTTTCGGCAGGGGCTTCAGACCTCATCCTCTCGGCTTGGAGAGAAAGTACTTCTAGACAGTATCAGTCAGCATGGGCTCAGTGGGCCAGCTGGTGTGATAGAAGGGAGATTGATCCAGTTTGCGGCTCTATAGAGAGCGTAGTAGAATATCTGGAATGGATGTTTCGACAGAACTACAGCTATATGTCAATTGGGGTGGCTCGTTCTGCGATCTCGTCTGTTCACTTACCAGTAGACCATTGTAATGTGGGTAGTCACCCTCTAGTGTCCAAACTGATGAGAGGTGTGTTTCACAAACGTCCTCCTTGTCCAAGATATGTTTCAACATGGGACGTCAGTCGGGTCCTAGAGTACCTTCTGCATTGTTGCCCAGCTAATAGTCTTAGTTTGAAACAATTGTCTCATAAGTTGGTAACACTAGCGGCATTGGTATCAGCCGACAGAGGTCAAACTTTAGCGGCTCTCGACTTGAGATTCATGAAGAAATGTAGAAACGGTGTTTCTTGGACAATTCCTACCCTGCTAAAAACTTCTAGACCAGGAAAACCTGCCAGAAAGTGTTTTTGGGCGGCCTTCCCGCAGGACAGGCGCTTGTGTGCCTTCACATACCTGAAGGAATATCTAAGGCGGACTTCTTCCCTTCGGAAAGAAAGGGGGGGGGAGCAGAAGTTGTTCATATCATACAGGAGACCACACAGGCCGGTTGGTTCTGCGACCCTGGCCAGGTGGGTTAAGTCAGTGTTAGGCACGGCAGGTGTCGACACAGCAACTTTCTCAGCTCACTCCACTCGAGGAGCGTCCACTTCAGCTGCTGCAGCTGCCGGGGTGTCTCTACATAGCATCATGAAGGCAGCGGACTGGTCACGAGAGTCTACCTTCCTGAAGTACTACAGGAGGGACAACAACCAACACACGTTTGGCCAGGCTGTGCTGTCCACGGCTCTGAAGTCTGCATAAGGTAAACGATATACCCAAATAGGGAGTGTGCAGGTATAATTGAGGATTAGGCAAATTGTACTTACCATGAAGGATAATCCCAATTATACCTCACACGAACTATTTGGGTATATCTTCCCACCCTTGCTGTTCTTCAGCTTCCAAGTAGCTGAGAATGCCCACCCATGGTGAACAGCACAGACTCTTTCTCGCACGTCGTCAAATGGCGGCGAACATAGTCATTACGTCATGATATCCCGTGATGCTTTGCGATTAAAGCTTTGTACACGTGCGCCACCTAGCGATAAGCATAGGAAATACTGCATAAGGTAAACGATATACCCAAATAGGGAGTGTGCAGGTATAATTGAGGATTAGGCAAATTGTACTTACCATGAAGGATAATCCCAATTATACCTCACACGAACTATTTGGGTATATCTTCCCACCCTTGCTGTTCTTCAGCTTCCAAGTAGCTGAGAATGCCCACCCATGGTGAACAGCACAGACTCTTTCTCGCACGTCGTCAAATGGCGGCGAACATAGTCATTACGTCATGATATCCCGTGATGCTTTGCGATTAAAGCTTTGTACACGTGCGCCACCTAGCGATAAGCATAGGAAATACTGCATAAGGTAAACGATATACCCAAATAGTTCGTGTGAGGTATAATTGGGATTATCCTTCATGGTAAGTACAATTTGCCTAATCCTCAATTTTCGATGACTATCAGTCCATCTTGTTCTCGCGAGACTAGGCAACTCCGTGAACTAGAATGGACTGATAGTCATTGAAAATTTGGAGATTAGTATCCTTACCCTTCAAAAACTTGTCACTGCTGAAAGAATCCTCTAGTAACCCTACATTTTTAATTTCTTTCAATTTTTATTAGATTTCTTCCATTCTTTATTTTGATTTCACATAAAGTAGGACCAGTCAGTAATGTCCTGTTGAAGGTGACAGATGGTCACCGACACGTTGGTTAATTTGTAAATTCAAATCAAGGCTTACCAGAAGGTCTGATATTCTTCATTTTCATTTTGTGAATTTGATGAATTCTTCAATTCTTTATCCACACAGTTAAACCTGTCTCTGTCAAGGAGTGATCAATCCAAAATTTCTGTGACTTCATGTTTAACTTACTTATTAGATAGAACATGTGACTCAGTGGATCATAGGTTCCAGAAAGTCTGTTATGCAGCTACCTTAAAGTTTAGAAAATGTGACTTGGTTATCAGTAGTGGCATCGAAAAAGCAGTGGATTGCTCATTCCTTGAAAAAGACTGGAGTTGAACACTCAGTCAAAAAATTCAAACTTTTGGTATCAGAAATTACAGTTCAAACCTGATTCATTCGAAAAAAAGTTTTGACTTTAAACACAGATAAACTTTCATGACTTCTCGTGAGATGAACTTCCAATCTAAGACTTAATTTGAATTCTGATGATGGCATTCCAGTTCTCAAGGCTGCTGTCCAAGGCTTGCTAAGTAAATGTCACTGTCAGTATCTCATTACTTGGATGTCCAACCCTCATCGACGTAACTTGCATTTGTCATACAGTTCTCGAGGCTGCTGTCCAACCACATCTGGCCGTCCTTCAAGGCGGTTCGCATGAGACAAAACCCGCCCCTCAGTATGGACTTCTGCCCGATGAACTGTCACCTGCAGACCCTGGACATCAGCGAGGTGGTACCAACTCTCTCCCTCCCTCAACAGCCACAGGAAGAACCAGGGACTGAGGACACAGAACCACCGGCTGGTAGGACTTAATAATACTAGTAACTTTTTTGACTAACCCCTAACCCTAACCCTAGCCCTAACCCTAACCCTAACCCTAACCCTACGTAACCCTAATCTGGACATCAACCCTCCCACAACAGCCACAGGAGGAACCAGGTAGGACCTAAGTCTTAGCCCTAGCCCTAGCCCTAGCCCTAGCCCTAGCCCTAGCTCTAGCCCTAGCCCTAGCCCTAGCCCTAGCCCTAGCCCTAGCCCTAGCCCTAGCCCTAGCCCTAGCCCTAGCCCTAGCCCTAGCCCTAGCCCTAGCCCTAGCCCTAGCCCTAGCCCTGACCCTAACCCTGACCCTAACCCTAATCCTAACCCTTACCTTAACCCTACCCCTACCCCTACCCTAGCCCTAGCCCTAGCCCTAGCCCTAGCCCTAGCCCTAGCCCTAGCCCTAGCCCTAGCCCTAGCCCTAGCCCTAGCCCTAGCCCTAGCCCTGACCCTAGCCCTAGCCCTAGCCCTAATCCTAAGCCTAAGCCTAACCCTAACCTGGACATCAGCGAGGTGGCACCGACTCTTTCCCTCCCACAGCAGTCACAGGAGGAACCAGGGACAGAGGATACAGAGCCACCAGCTGGTAGGACTTAATAGTAACTCTTAAAACTAGCCTTAACCTAACCCTACCCTAACCCTAGTGCTAACCCTAACCCTAACCTTCACCCGGATGGAAAATATGTTGACAATATGATATCATTGATTACAGATATCTGAGATGCAGGGGACTAAGTTTTTTTCTTTCTTTTTTCTTTCGTTGCCTAGGTGTGTGATCTGGGACCAGGAAAGAGAAGGGATTGATAGGGTTAGTGAAAGGCGGTTTGAAATTTGTTTTCTCGTTTTCTCTCATATAGATGGTTCCAACCCTGTGGCCTGTGAGCACACTGCCTGCACCATGGTGACCCTAGCTGCCCCGGCTGCCCATGCCATGGGGCTGGGTAAGGGAGGCCTACAGGACATTGTGGGAGGCACGAAGGACCTTCAGGACTCCATGCACAACGTAGTATAGTCTTCAGTGCAAATGGAAAATATGTTGACAACATGATATCATTGATTTCAGTTCAGATATCTGAGATGCAGAGGACTAAGTTTTTTTACTTTCTTTCCTTTGTTGCCAAGGTGCTGTGTGATCTGAGGTTAGGGTTAGGGAAAGAAGGTTTGAAACTGAAGGTCTGATTTCTTGTTTTCTCTCATATAGATGGTTCCAACCCTGTGGCCTGTGAGCACACTGCCTGCACCATGGTGACCCTAGCTGCCCCTGCTGCCCATGCCATGGGGCTGGGTAAGGGAGGTCTACAGGACATCGTAGGAGGCACGAAGGACCTTCAGGACTCCATGCACAACATCCTGTGTGTCCTGGAGTCGGCAGTCCGGGATCTGGACCACAAGGAAGAGACCATCATCAAGTAAGTTTAGACATCTAGGTAATCAGATACCGAGATAACAGTCCCTCTTAAAAGAAAGAAAAAAAGAACTGCGTTTGACAGAGTTCCTTTTGCCCTGGATATGTGCCCAAAACACTGTATCTTCTTCTTTTTTAGCATAGAGAAAAAGTTGGGCGGTGGTCCTGCTAGGGTGAAGATATGTTGCTTTATTGCACTACTGGCTAGCAAAAAAAAGCTTTGTCCTCAGTCTTTACCTGTAGTTTTTCCTTAAAGGAGTACTAACCTCCAGAAGGAAGTGCTATTTTCCTATACATCATGCTGCGATGAATATATAACTAGCCGACTTTTTACATAATTTCGCTTGTACGACTTGCGCGGCGGATATTTGTAAAGCGATATCAATATCAATTTTCCCCATGCGGAACCACAATCGATACATCCGGGAACTCTGGCTTACACAATACTCATACATTTCAAGTCAACATAAACATTTTTCGGTGAAAATGGTAGGAGACAAGCACATTAACAAGCTGATTATTGAGAAATTACTTGCTTTACTTTGCTTGACCTGTAGTTTGAATACTATTATATGAGGATGTCTAATGCAGTGAGCGCAAGTTTCATCCTGCGTGTTTTGATTTTCTCAACTCATTTGCATGTAAGTATTAATTGAACAAATAATTAGATTACGCCACTTATGGAAAAGATAATTAGATTACGCCGTTTTTTTCATCGTTTATATCTTGGCATAAATAAGGGGCGATAAGGACATCAAGAAAGGCAATGGTTGGTAAGATACCAAAGAACACAAAACGGTAGGAATTTTTCTTATCGCCCCTGAAATAAAGTCTGTAACGTAACTTTTTGTTTAAAACATAGACACCAATGGGGTAGCGTGGTGTATTCTGGGATCGTTTTGAGGGTATTTGGAGAGTTTGTCCTGGATTCGATGCGTTTTAAGACTTGCGCGCAAAATGGGCATTTGATTGTATACTGTAAAGTCATATGCATTTTTCACTTCCTTAAATTAATGCCTGTCGGAATATAGCATCCCCTTCTGGAGGTTAGTACTCCTTTAACCTTTCACCAGAGGCCAACACCTTCCTAAAAACATATCTTGTTTTTCTTACACCAGAGGGCTGTGTGCACGCTTCACTGGTGGCCACAGTAAAATATATGTTAAAATCACTAACAATAATATGTTTTACCACAGAGTATTGTCTGGAGACCAGCACCAGATGCTAGTTCCCGTGGGCTGTGTCCATCCTCCTCTGGTGGCCACAGGGTCTGGAAGCGGAGACGATCTCGAGGCCAACACGTTCCTGGAATTCGAGGGGATTTTCCAGGGCATCATCGGCAGGAGGGCGTCCAAGATGGTGGTGACGAAGGACAAGGTGGTGCGGAGGGAGATGGACAGCTTTCTTGCACAGGTAAATACACTTTTAAGTGGGCCTGCATGTGGGGTCCTGCCAACGCTCTACGCTGAATTCGAAAATCTCTCGATTACACTTTATGATAAATTCCAAGTGGCTACAACGCATTAAGTAGAATTAAAGCGGCAAATAGTATATTACGCTCTACGCAAAATGTGCCAATCACACTCTACGTTGAATTAGAGTGGCCCGTCAACACACTTCGTAGAATCAAAACGGCCGATTATGCTCTACGGAAAAGGGCTACTAGTATGTTTGCTTGCTGTAACAATGTTGTGCTGGTGGTTCCCTCTGCAGGCGTGTCACCTGTGGGAGCGGCTGAGAGGTGAGGATGTGGACGAGGCACTGAAGGAGGTGCAGAGGGTTTTCCCGTGCAGGGACTTCAGGGGTGAGTTGGGCTGATTTAGTAGTGATGAAGGCTCTTATTCAAGTTATTGCCTAAGTTCTGGGAATGGGAATGGGAAAGATAGAGATGTATGGCCACAAGCTGTACAAGGCCCAATCAGCCCCTGCTGACAGCGAGAAATTGTGTAAAACAGGTTACATGTAGATACTATTGGATAGTCCTTTACTTTGTAGTATGTATGTTTTACAATTTTCAGACCACATGGTCTTTTGCTACATGCCTAACAGTATGGACTCATTTAACTTATTGATTTTAGAGTTCCACATCTGCCTATTTCCTGCATGTCTAGCTAACTGTTCAAATGATAAGTGTTCACAATCCATAAGCAGAGATCCCTCAGGAGGGTTGTCTCCTCCGCATACTACTTTGTAGTGGATTTATTTTGCAGTCACCGTAAGGAGGGAGCCATCTTTGTATTCAAGTACTAAACTGCCTGAAACAATCATGTTTGAACATTTTCTTCATAATGGTGTGTTCTACTAACTTCTACATTTGTACACTACCCCTCCAGGCAAACTGCATGACCTGGGTAAGGTGGTGGAGTGCTATAAGGATTTCTTACACCAGCATGAAGGGAAGGAGACTACCATTGTGGTGGAGGGGGTGAAGACACTGGTGGGGGAGCTCACCAAAGTCGCTCATGGTGGGAATTTCTTCTTCTTCTTCTTTGCTCATCATCATTTCTGGGATTATTATGTTTACCGAAGGAAAACATATAGTTTTTGCTACATTTCCTCTTCTTCTTCTTGATGGTAACTGGTGTTGGGTTACATGGGTTACATGATATTGCAATTTTATCAGTAGGAAGGATTTATGCTCTTGTCTGACCATATATGTGAATGTGTTTTAGTAAGAATTAACAGAGCAGACCATATGCAAAGGTAAACATTATGCATTTGCTTTGCAAAGTTTGAACTAGTTAGCAGTTGTGTTTTATTTTTTAGTTACTGGTACATATGAATGTAGGGAAAGAAAGGATAATTTGGAAACATATTAAATAACTGATTTTGCATGCAACATACAACTCAACATAACATGTTGTTGCCCTCTTCTACAGAGCTGAGGCATATCATGTTCCTGGGGATTCTGGCCAAGGAAGGTAGGGGCATAATTATTACTTGCTATTTTGTTATTTGGTGGCAGTAGGTAGGCAAAAGTGTTGTAGCTTTGGTTCCCCCTAGCAGCTTGTTGGCTATACTAGGTTTGACTTCTTGTAGCAAATAGCTTCATGTGAGGAGAAAGTGTAGTAGTTTGTTCCTAACAAACCTTACATGTCCCCCAGACCCTACCACCAGCAGCAGGAGGGATGTGGTGTTCTCCCAGGCCCTGTCTGCTGCTGTGTGTGCATTCTCAGAACAACTACTGGCAGCCCTGAACTTCAGCTTCAATAACATGAAGGTGACAGACCAGTTCATCAGTTCATGTGTGTAACGTTCGTTACATGCGTTATTGTTAATTTTTATATTTGAAAATATCAATGGCATTCACGCAATATTGTATTATATCTGCAATGTTAATATGTTGATAAAGAAAGAAAGAAAGAAAGAAGTGTCTCTGATGCTAGAAACTGTGATAAAATTTCTGTCTTTCCTTCCTTCCTTACAGGAGTACAAGATAGACAACAAGCTGGCGAGCATCAAGTGGCTGGAGCAGACAGCCTCCATCGGGGTGCTGGTCATGTTTCAGGCCATGCTGTCTCCTAACTGGGTAGGTTAGCCTGTAGCAGTATGGCTAGGCTAGTAGACATAAGACCAAGAGGTCTTGGTTTTCATCCCTGGCATTCTTGGCATTGTGTCCTTAAAAAAGGCACTTAACATGACTTTCCTCGCTCCACCCATGTGTAAAATGGGTACCTGACTTCGCTTGGGAGGTAAAAGGCGGTGGAAGGAGAGGGATAGGCTCTGCCTTCCGATACTGTGTCCTAGACACAGCAGATCAACAACCCACTGCCCCTATGACCTCAAAAATGCCATGAGATTACCTTTAGGTACATGTACACTGGAGTAGCCACTTCTCAATCAGATATCTATTGGTTATGGCGTTATTCAGCAAGGAGAGGGTCAAATACAGCCGTGCCTGTCCTTGGTGCTGAAATACTTTCATACTAAAATATCTGAATCAGTTTCCCTGTGCCTTGATGAAAAACAACCAAATAAGTAGTAAATACAGAATTTTAGATACAGCTATGCCTGTCCTTGGTGCTGAAGAAGTATTCCTAGTGTTGTGCCTGGCCATGGTTCTGAAATACTTGCATACTGAAATAACCATACATTCAAAACCAGGAGTCTCCCTATGCACCACCTTATCCAATTTGAAACCAGTGTAATACTGCTTAAATCCATGTAATCTGCTTAAATTAAATTGTTTTTGAGACAAGTTTCACACTGTCCAAAGTTACACCACCATCTATATCTCAATTTCTGGGGGAGAGCCTTGAGAAACCTGGAACATATACATGTGAAACGAAAAATTTACCACTGTGACATTGTAACTGTTCGCTTCTATTCATTTTTTCCTTCCAGAATGATGAGAGCATAGCAAGGAGAAATACAACTATGCCTGTCCCTGGTGCTGAAATACTTGTATACTGAAATATATGAATCACTCAACTTTAGTTAAATTTCAGGAGAGAGCTCTGTCTGAAAAAAACTCAAGATGTAGGTAAGACTAGTTGCCATGTTATGACTGTTTTATTATGAATGTGCATTTGATTTGTTTGTTTTTTTCCAGAATGATGAGAAGTCCATCCTGCAGGACTTGGTGGTCGGGGTCAGTGACCTGGACAAGGTGACCTTCATCTTCAGGACTCTGTCTCCACAGGAGTGTCATGAAGGTAACTTCTTTTTGGATAATCAGATAGTCTTGATAATATGGATGACATCCCCGTGCACATAAGGTTTTGTCTGTTTTTAAAAAGAAAAAAGTTTCTTCAGCCTCTTGACGGATAACAGGAGTCAAAAGGAAAAGATGAATTAGATGCCACAGGAAGAAGAGAAAGTATGGCTTGAATTGCCTTTTACTTTCACCTCCAAGAATTTGTTATTCATTTGTTATTATTTTATTTTAGTCATGGTAAAATCTAGTTGTAGAAGTTCCACCTTGTATATTTGCTGGTCGTTCCCTCAGCTGTAGAGCTGACCCACAACGTAGAGGGTACCAGGTCTGGAGTTCAGGTGGTGTTTTACCTGAAGGTGTAATAAAATAACTGATTCCGTGTTTGCCTGTACAAGAGACTCATTTTAATGTATACCTCTGTTGTTCCCTCAGCTGTAGAGCTGACCCACAGTGTTGAGGGCACGCGGTCTGGAGTCCAGGTTGTTTTTTACCTGAAGAAAAACCTGTTCCTGAGGCTGCCCCGCAGACTCCAGGCCGGCAGCAGCATCAAGATGTGCCCCGTGCTTTTCAACCAGGGTGGGTGGGCTTGTCATTACTGTAAATGCAAAAACTTTTTGTGTTGAATTTTGTGTTTGAAACAATTTTGTTGTAGAACACATGCATATTCACAGTGTTTTGAAGTCGTCTTTGCTGTTAAAACAATTCTGTTATGAGTAGTATAATACACAGGAAGCACATGTATATTATTCACAGTTTGATTAATTTGCGGTGTACAGATCACTGCCAAAACTGCAAAACTAAGACCACTGCATTCATGACTTACAAGATGCAGGGACGTAAACGATCAGTAATGCCTATCACTCTGATTTGCACTCGAGGGTTCAAAGAAGACCACTGTTTTTCTTAATGATCACTCTCTGTGAAAATAACAAACAGTGGTGAATGATTTTATCTTTTGCGAGTCAAATAAGACGAACCTCTAAGCTGATTCAGTTCTGTGCGAGTTCTGTTCTGCAGATTAATGAAAATAATAATAAAAAATAAATCTGTGGTTTGTTTTTATCCAGCCTTGGTGAACCTACACCAGAGCTGGGACGTGGATTTTGTGAACGCTGTTCAGATGCAGAACAACATCAACCAGCAGGCCATACACGATACACAGGCCTTCTACAGGAGGTTCAAGTCAGTTCTGTCACAGTCTTCCTTACCTGTTTACCTGTGTGTTTGTTTGTTGTGTGCATGTGCTGGGGCATGTACATGTACTTAGGACAAGCTCCCAAACTAGTTAGGCTTAAATGCACTTCTGGCCTCTCAGCCTGCCAAATTTTTTTGTGACAAAAACTAAGTCCTTTGTGGAGGTTTAACATCTCTAATTTCTTGGTAATTTTTTTAGAATGCTAGGAGTAAGTTTGAGTATTATATGTCTGAACTTAATTATAATTGCTCTCATTTCTGTTGCAGAGGATTCCACCTCGACAAGTCGAAGCTCCCTGGTAACCCCAGTGCTAAGGTTGTCATGATGGACAAGGTACACTGTGATCACTTATTTGGGTTGGTTTGTTAACTGTAGAAAATAAGGCATAAACTAATAAAGTACACAGAAATGCATAGAAGCTTGGAAACCCCTGAGTGGTCTTCTTGGGCTGTTTTGACTGTATCCATCCTCTTCTTGGTGCTGAATGGCTATCATGCTGCAAAACATAACTTGGGTCTCAGATTTGGCGTTCTTTGATTTTATCGGTCCCCTGAGTGGTACCTGTATAGCTGGTATAACCACCCTTCAGCATAGTACACCAGCTTCTATATCTGTATAGCCGGTATAACCGCCTTTCGGTGTAACATACCAGCTTCACTGGCACGCGGCGCGGCGGCAGCTGGCTACATTACACTGAACGACTTGTTACACCTAGCCCTTGAACATCTATCTCTAAACATTGTTTAAAGTAAATTGTTTAATGATAATGCCCCTACTGTACTTGGTAACAGCGAGTTCCACTCTGCGATAGTTCTAGGAAAGAATGAATTCTTGAACACCCCAATCCTTGGTTGATAACTCTGGTACTTGAAGGCATGACTATGTATACATTGTATTGATCCCTTCCAGCTTCTTCGCCCCCTGAACTCCTCTGATGAACTCCTGCGGCAGTTGGACACTCTGGTGATGCAGGGGAAGAAGAAGCAAGGCTTCGGGATCGACCACGGGCTGGGTGTGGGGCTGGTCTCGATCACCGCAGAGTTCTGCTTCAGTGTGGGGGCATGCAGGCTGCTCATGTGCAATACTGGCATCCACAGGTAGGTGGCACTAGACTACAGTCCTGTTACGTCCTGTAGGCTGTTAATGTGCAATACCGGCATCCACAGGTAGGTGGCACTAGACTACAGTCCTGTAAGGTGATCAACCACGGGCTGGGTGTGGGGCTGGTCTCCATCACCGCAGAGTTCTGCTTCAGTGTGGGGGCATGCAGGCTCCTCATGTGCAATACCGGCATCCACAGGTAGGTGGCATTAGACTACAGTCCTGTAAGGGATCGACCACGGGCTAAAGTGTGGGGCTGGTCTCCATCACAGCCGAGTTCTGCTTCAGTGTGGGGGCATGCAGGCTTCTCATGTGCAATACCGGCATCCACAGGTAGGTGGCACTATATCTGTATCTGTATCTGTATAGCCGGTATAACTGCCTTTCGGCGTAACACACCAGCCTCGCAGGCACGCGGCGCGGCGGCAGCTGGCTACATTACACCGATCGACTTGTTACACCTACCCCTTGAACTTCTAGCTCTAGACATTGTTTAAAGCTATCTATTGAAAGTGCCCCTACTGTACTTGGTGACAGTGAGTTCCACTCTGCGATAGTTCTAGGAAAGAATGAATTCTTGAACACCTCAATCCTTGGTTGATAATTCTGGTACTTGAATGCGTGGCTATTTCTTGTTCTCTCCTGTAGTATAGTCTGACTGGACTATACTACAGTCCTGTCAGGTATTCAGAACATACTGGAATACTGTAAGTCACATTATATATTTGCACTACTTTTACATTCACGGTCACCTCTGTACCGCAAATTTATCATTACCAGGAACAAATCATTTGCCAACTTTCTTCTGCACCTGCCACCACCGCGAAAATATGCTTTTGCGAACATGTCCCAGAGTGTGAAATTTTGCAATGGCAAATATAGAATGATGTACAGTGTCGTCATTTAGAAATTCTTTCAATTCTTTGTAATTGTTTGTCTAAGAAATTTCATAGCTTGGAAATATTTTGAATATCTTTTCAACATCCTAAATAATTCCCTGGTTTTGTAAAACTTTTGAAATATTCCTGATGTGGAATATGACATTTCCAATAGTTTCTAAATTTTTCTAATAGCATTCTACCATTTTTTTTACGAAAGGGTTGGCAACATAAAATTTTCTTGACTGACATTTTGCCTTTTTACAGAACCTCGTGTGCGGCCACCTTGGAGCAGAGCATCATCCTGACCCGTTGCCACGGGTTACCGTCCCGTTACCTAGCAACGGCCGCCCACATCATCAAGAACCAAGGGGTCAGAGTTCAGAACGAAGCTAAGAACCCTAGGATAGAGGACAACACACCTGCAGGGATCCCCAGGTAGCTGAGGGACATTTTCGCTTCTAAGTGTTTATTTTATTTTGTTTACCTTCGCAGAGGCATTTTTTACTGTTTCTGTTTTTTACTGTAACACAGTTTCTTCTTCCTCTTCTTCTCCAAACAAATAAGGTCAATGATCTGAACCAGGCATCTGTCACCATGGTAACTAGTGTTGGGTTACATCATTTTTTTTTTACTTAGTAGGCCACTTCAAGGTGAACGGTGCGACCACCTGAATGGTAATAATTGACCACTCACCTGGGTTACGGGTTACCGAGTAGAACTGTAACAGCAACTCTTCTCCCTGAGTCAGAAACATCATGATTGAGACCAGCCCAATTTCTCACAAGTAGTGAGGACTAACTGACCCAATAGGAGAAGCAGGGGTTACGACCCCATTTTAGACCATAATGGTTTGTTCCACTTCTGCTCGCGTGGGTTCTTTAACGTGCTTGAGGTGTGTCTCTCCTCAAACATGGGACCTCTATTTTAATGTCCCATCTGATAAGATGCCCCTAACCAAAGCTAGGTACTCATTTTCACCTGAGTGAAGTGAGGAAAATCGTGTAAAGTACCTTTCCCAAGGGTACAACGACGGGGCGCATGGACTTGTTCGGGTACGACCCGGAATCGAACCCGGGTCTCCCTGTTTCATAGTCCAGTCTACCACTACACCACACGATGCCACAATTGTTGCCATTTTAATTCACGTAAGTCCTTTTCTTCCCCAGGCTGTACAGTCTGTGCCAAGACAGCGGCAGTCCAGAGGCAGAGGCCAGGAAGCCGACATGACTATCACGTGCTGACAGTGTAGCATCATCATCATCAACATCAGGCAACCACTGTATACTGTCATGACATGCCTGAAACTGGGTGGTACATGTACACTACAAAGTATCTGATTCCTTCAGTAGTTGTTGTACAACTGAAGGTACATCAGTTCTTATATTAAGCCCACATGACTATCACGTGCTGAAAGTGTAGCATCATCATCATCAACATCATCAGTCAACCACTGTGTACTGTCATGATATACCTGACACTGGGTGGTGGACTAGAGGATATTTTATGACAATCAATGTATGATATTTCTACATGTACAAAGCCACCCAGGGGACTGTGGCCTTCCTGAACAGGAGGTGGTCTTCTTGAGCAGGGGGCTCAATACTTCACAGTGCCTATGGAAAGAAATTAAGGACTGGGGAAAGGTGGCTGCTTGTCAAGCTTGACTTTTTGGAAGTGAATATAATATGATATAAGGGTTTTCTTCTACACAACCAAATATTCGTACCTTGCTGACGTTTCCTCAGAGCTTATGACTTGCTGACGTTTCAGTGTCTATCAGACACCTTCCTCAGAGCTTATGACTTGCTGACGTTTCAGTGTCTATCAGACACCTTCCTCAGAGCTTATGACTAGAGTTCTGCTTCTCGCCGCTATATGTAGCCGATGTAGGTGGTTGTGTAGAAGAAAACCCTTATATCCAATACTTTACTGGCCTGATGAAACTATTTTTGGATGAATATATGATGCCTGCACTTTTGTGCTAAATGGGTGATATGGTACCCCTGAGGGTGAGTGGTACAATCCAGAATTTGAACACTGCAATAATGTATAGATTACAGGGCAGTGCAACTATATAGTTCTTTGAACTTCTTTCTTCTGTCAACTTGAAGTTTTAACTTTTACGACAATCAAATACAAATGTAGAGTGTATATTTATATTCACAATGACAATTATATTAAAATCTTTCAATATTTTTAAAATGTGATAGCTGTGGTGAAAGAGCAACATGATCTAAAACCACAGAAGAGAAAAATACAGATACTGGTTATATTTGAAGTGAAATGTGCCTATATTTTCAATGACAGGGTAGAGACTGTGGCCATTACAATTTTTATATGTTGTAACAAGTGATGACAAAACTGGTGCTGGTAACATTGTAACAAAACACAAAATTGGTGCAATGGTTAACCTTCTTTCTAAACTAAGAATAAGTGTAGGGTGTAGATGAAGTACTTCATGGTCTTTTAAGACCGACAAATGCCTACTATACTGCCTAACCCAGTAACCAACACAAATTTGGTGGCAAATGGCTGCCTTAGCAGGCTGCAGTTTAACTGTACATTATATATGTATTGTTCAACTCCCAAGCAATTAGATGTTCCTAAGTCTTATTTACAATGTTTCATTTATTTATTTGTTTAAAAGTTACCACATTTGTGGAAAGATTGACATAATTAGTGACTATTACCTTTTCAAGATGTTGTGATCATGCATTTTGTTTTTAAAGACATTCCTAGCATGACTTTAATGGTGATTATTGACTGTCAGTGTTACAGGCCATAGGGAATATATCTCTGTGCAATAATTTATACTGTCAAGACATTGTCAGTGTTGCAATGTAAAACATCAGATCTGTTGACAATGATACATTGATCTGCTTTCAATTTTAAAGTTTTTACAATCTTCCTTACATTTCATATACATTGATCATCATTGATTTTCTTAATTTAAAAGAAATTAGAATTGTGTTATGGTTGACGATGGTAGGACATGGGTAATGTATGATGAGAAAATACATTTTAGCTCTACTGTTAACGTTAGGCCACACCGACTTAATTTTATGGATGACATCCTCTGAAGACCCCCAAACTAGTGCGCGCGGGCGAAGAAAAGAAAATTCCGGCCAAAAATAAAAATGGCATTAAACCACAGGAATACAAAGCCGGTATTGTGAATCTACGGCAGTGCACAGCGACGTATATAACAAGCCGGCACGCGCTGGCTTTTTGCGGAGTTTATGAATTGTTATAATGTACTAAGTTCATGAGTGGTGGACCTTTGGTAGCCTGGGTGCCGTCCTCTAGAGTTACCACTGGCTCCGTATTGTCCAGAGCCTCGAAGGACGTGATCTTTTTTTTTTTAAGGCCACACCAATTTAATTTGTTGGTTCTCGGATTTGCCTCTTCGTTTTTTTCTGATTTGCAAAAAAAAAAAAATTGATTCTGGTCCTGAATCAACTGAAAAATGCTCATGTTTTGCCCCCCAACAGTTGAGGAAAGTCCTTTTCTTCCTAGTTGTTACAGTTTTCCCATCTATCATTGCAGTGGTTTGATTAAAAGTTCAAAATTCAATGTTTAAATTTTAACCCAGCCTTTTGTGTTGACTTCATGGCTCATTTTGTAGCATTTAAGCCTATAATAGGATGCCTTACACCAGAAGGACTTGTGAAGGACTACTGCTACTACTACTGCTGCCAGTCAGTCTATATATACCAGGTGCTATATATAGCCATGTGCACATGGGCCTGGAATGTCCTAGCAGGAAGGCAAGGAATGTACAATTCATGTTACATAATCTTTTTATTTGTATGAGAGTCGTGGAATTTTAATGTTTTACTGACAGTAAAATATGTACGGAGCTCCACAATGTATTTTGTGCAATTTTGATACAGAAAAGACACCCCTGCGACGTGATAGAATATCCCTGCACCTAACGCCCCCCTGCGATATAATAGAATATCCCTAACGCCCGACCTAACGCCCCCCTGCGATATAATGGAATAGCCCCCCTGCGATATAATGCCATACCCCCTGCGATATAATGGAATATACCATCAGGAAGTAATTTGAAGCATACCCATAACCCAATCTAGCGCGGTACAAAATTTGTGGTCACAAAAAATTCTCGGAAGAAAAGAGACCCCACCTGACCTTTCCAAGAAAGACTTAAGCAAGGGGGAAAAGATTTAATTAGGCCAAAGTGTTAGCCGCCATAGCATGCCAAAAACTGGGGTCTTCGGGAGCCTTTATGTGCTATTTTCTGATTGCATATAGACAACATAGCCGGCCTGGTTGAATTACCCCCGTTTTTAGAACTGGGCTAATTAGAAAACAGCCGAAGACCACCAAACCCCCAGTTCTATAAGCCTGCTACGGAGGCTAATCAGAAAACAGCCGAAGACCACCAAACCCCCAGTTCTATAAGCCTGCTACGGAGGCTACCTGTGTGCCCGACATTGTACCTGTGCAGTACGCGTGACGTACACGTGTCAACATCGCCACCCTTACATACGTTATATTTATTCTGGTGACATTTCCTGGTCGGAGTTTCCGACTTCTAGATCTCTAACGATATGCAGGTAGCAACTTCGGTTCCTGTATAGCACCCCTTTGTCTACTAGTGGGAGATTTTTTAGCGAACATGTTGAGCAAATCGCGCATTTAGCAGGTGCCTTGGGGTCCTACCCGGCAAAGATTTACCCCTATGACCCAAATACAACAGGTGTTTACACTCACAGCGACCCCTTGCGATATTATGTTGAACTGCAGCTCGACATATTTCCGACCGCGGAGGGAATTTTTACTCTCGTTCTCTTCCGAGAAAAACGGGTGTCTCTAAAATTGTGAAAGTGACGTAACCCCTAACTCCCGTGCGCTTTTTAGACACACCCAAATATAAGTAGTACACATTCAATGCAGCATGTCACATGCTTGCAACAAGAGGAGGAAATTAGTCACACAATATTCAAGGAAAGTTTCCGCCACACGAATTGGTTGTAACAAGATTCGCCGGCAGGAATGAGGATTCATGCGAAGAACGACATGCTTGCCACATTGGAGTTGCTACAGAAGAATCGAAGCTGCGCCTCTTTGCTACAAACAGGTGCGCCCGACGCGAACTGAACTTCCTTTCCGGATGTGTGAACCCTGTGCGCCCTGCAGGTATATATGGATGGATTGTTACCGCTGTGTTGCTGCTTAAAACTCGACTTGCGGGAAACGCGTAGCCTCTACCAGGCTTCGGAGGAGTCTGAAAAGGGTAAAAACGTATCCAGCACCAATCTAGAAAGTTGAAGACGTTCATTGGAATCTACCAGGCTTCAAAAAGGACTGGAAATAGTAGAAATTGTCCAAATAGACAGATAACATGCCGGGAGAGTTGGTCCGCGGAAGGAGTACATTTGGAGCGGCAACGTGTACTCCTTTCAATAGCGGACCGACTCCCCTGGCATGTTTTCTGTCTATCTGACCAATTTCTTCTCTTTCAGCCGCTTCTGAAGCCTGGTAGAGGCTAGGAAACTTTCGAGACTGGTGCTAGCAGCGTTTCTACTCTTTCAGCCGCCTCTGAAGCCTGGTAGAGGCTAGGAAGCGCCTCCAAATTTCGCGAAGGGTACCAAATCAAATACGTTTCTATATATGGACTCTCCAAGTGTACAACAGGCCAGGATGTGACTGTACTTCTACTTGGAACCTTGATGCGTATCCACGGGCATTCTTTGATAAGCGTGCGACGACTTCAACACTAAAACATTGTGATGCGATCTAAAACGTTTCCACTGGATTTCGAAATAACTTTTTACGGATATTCAGAACGCTGCAACGCATTGGAATGATTGGATTATCATCCGCGTGGAGGAATCCTCATTTAAAGGTAAGCTTTTTTTAATAATCCAACATGTAATCACAAGATGTGTTGATGGCACACTCAACTTATATTAATGTCGCCACCAACAAGGGACAATACAATACTCATTTTTCACCTAAGCGATGTGAGGAAAGTCGTGTAAATTGCCTTTCCCAAGGGCACAAGATCGGTGGCATGTCGGGACTCGAACCCGGGACCTCTTGGTTCCGAGTCGAGCACTCTGCCGCAACCCCACACGGCCCCACATAAGCTTTTGTTTCTTTGATTTTGACTTTCTTTTTCTTGAAAATTCTTGCCTCAATTAAAAGCCCCGCCACAACCTCTAAACAATAATGGAATTTACCCACAATGCGTCATTACAACAGGTGGGAAATTTGTGTATAATACGTGATCGCAATGTTCTCAGAATTACAGGCAAAAATTTGCCGCTTTATTTCGTAAAAAAGGAGTTGTATTTAAGCGTAAAATGTTACTTTTCGGATTTGTGCCATTTCGCGTTTCTAATTTCCCGTCATCCCTACTTAAAGGAAGTGACGTCAACAAATAAAGACTAAAGTACGCAAAGAAAAAACATGGCCAACGCCTGTTGTTGGACAAACCATTGAAAACGCCTTGAACAAACACATTTGCAAATATGTCATTTGTGACTGAATATAAATGAAATGAAATACCTTTATTGTACATTCATGCCACGACGGGCTAAGTACAGGTCAAGACTTAACAGACACATAACAAACATATGTAGAGAAGTGGAGACAAAAGATACACTACTCGACTTAGACATACATACACAAGGAACATACAAGGATATTATACTAGGCTAATACAAAGTGTTCTAGTTACTGAGCTAATACAGAGTGGTCAACTTCTTCTCGCTTTTTTGTACAATGGAAAATGTGGGAACAGATCATGTTTGTGATACAGGGTTTGTCTAGACGCATCAAAAATATAAATATAACAGTTGAAGCTGGGTGTTGGTCCCCAAATATATGCTGCTTGTGTATACGTATAAATGCCTATTTAAACTAAAATATGAATAATGCTGTCGTCAAAAGAAAAAAAAACTTATTCGGGACGATGTTCAATTTTTCACTCTTCTTTCTTGGACAATTTTCCATCAGAACTGGAACACGAATGTAAAAGGTGTTAGTTCGCCATCCAGGTGTTGTATTTTGACTGAAACTACATGTGTATATGCAAGACTGTGCATGAACTATCTTTAGTAGCCATGAGTTTTCTTGACAGAATGTGACATTTGCAGTTATGCCTGATGAGCTGATATGCTGCTTGTTTATAAATGCCTTCAAGATTCTGAGATACACATATTTAGAGATGGTCTGGTCATGTAACGTTACTTGGTCAATGTTAGGATACATAAATTTAAACTAAAAGACTCTATAAAATATAAATAATGTTGTCGTCATACAGAAAAAAAAACTTATTTGGGACGATGTTCAATTTTCCACTCTTCTTTCTTTGACAATTTTCTACCAGAACTGAAACACGAATGTAAAAGATATTAGTTCGCCATCCAGGTGTTGTATTTTGACTGTACTTATATGCAAGAGTGTGCATAAACTCTTTTTTTTAGTAGCCATGAGTTTTCTTGACAGAATGTGACATTTGCTGTTATGCCTGATGAGCTGATATGCTGCTTGTGTATAAATGCATTTAAGATTCGGAGATTCACATATATAGAGATGGTCTGGTCATGTAACGTTACTTGGTCAATGTTAGGATACATAAATTTACACTAAAAGACTCTAAAATATAAACAATGCTGTCGTCATGCAGAAAAAAATTATTTGGGGCGATGTTCAATTTTTCACTCTTCTTTCTTTGACAATTTTCTACCAGAACTGAAACACGAATGTAAAAGGCATTAGTTCGCTATCCCGAGGTGTTGTATTTTGACTGAAACTACATGTGTATATGCAAGACTGTGCATGAACTATTTTTTAGTCGCCAGTTTCCTTGACAGAATGTGACATTTGCAGTTATGCCTCGTGAGAGAAAGGGGTTTCCCCTCAACTATTTAATCGGTCATACAGTAAACACTGGGATCTTTTTTCCTAGAAAATAGACTGCCAAGCTTGATATTACCAAGTAAAACTAACAACAGGGGAAGCACCGAACTGCAATGTACAGTCAAACCTGCCAGATTAAATAGGGTCTATGTGGAAAATGAAATACATTTTGTTGGCGACTGTCCTCACTATGAGACCGAAAGAAACAGATTATTTCAGACAGTTACAACAATCTCTCCATCATTTCGTCACTTAGAAGATCACCAAAAGACTACGTTTCTACTAAGATCACAAAACCCACTAATTATGCAGAATGTGGGACTATTCATTATCCACTGCCTTCAAAGAAGAAGTCGAACCCCATAAGTAGTAGTAGAAGTAGAAGTTTTTCCAGACAGATTGTTACCTTTCTCCTGTTACTGTATTGCAATGAGTATTATACTTGATTGTACAAGCAATTAGCCTTCGGGCATGATTTTGCAAATAAAGTTTCATTATATGTGGACAGGTGGTAACTATACTATCGAGAGGGTTCTTAATGCTTAAGCTTGTGTCAATGGGAAAATTATCTAAAGGGCCACCAAAAGTAGTCATAATTACCAGATAGTACTTTAATATGTAGAGGTTTTCACTTGTGCAGGTTTGACTGTGCAGGTTTGCCCTCTGATGGAACTTTGGAAGGCATTCGTGGAAAGAACTGAAATGAAATAAAAGAATTGAATTGAAAAATGAAAGAATTTGCCAACCTACATATATAAAAATGATAGCGGCAATGACAATTTTTGTTGTTGTTACTTCTAGATTTCTTTTTGTGTTGCCCTATTCTTTTTTCCAATCTAGAAGTTTGTACATTTTTTTATATTTACTGTGCCTTTCCAGCGGGTTTCCGTATTATCTTTGTCAGTATTCTACTACAGCTATGAGATGTAACAAATCATGTTAATTTGATTAAAACAGTAAAATACTTAACGGATTCTTAACTAGTAAAAACACTGTTACGAGAACAGAAATGAAGAAGTGACGAGCACACAATCTGACGATATCTTTTTTTTTAATCGGGCGAATTTTGTTTCACTCCAAAATACCAGAACAGATACTGTTATGTACACTGTAGTCAAGATACATTAAAAGTGGTGAAAACTGAATACGACACACTTTTTATACAATATTAGTCCAATGACAACCATACTAAGGTGTATACCGAATCTAAGTTCTATTTCTTTATGTTTTCGAACATAAATACCAAGAGAATTCTTGCTATGGATGTATAAATACACATTTCAATACTATCAACTTTACAGTGTGTGATTTTACTCCTAGAGAACTTAACTGAAAAGTCGCCACCAGAATGATAACACTGGTTAAAAAAATTAGCCAACTAAATGAAGGGTTAATAGACTTCCAGATGTACCAAGATGTACCAAGAAAGACTAACAGTTACTCAGGCAACTGGACAGGTTTTGAAAACTAAAACGGTCAGACGCTTCAGGTAGCGTCCGATACTATTCGTCAGGGACTGAAAGATATGTGTAGTCAACAGGCATTTTACTTTTCTAGGTATGACTAGGATTTGTAAATGAACTGTACAATCCCGACTTGTCCAGTTTGTTTCTCAAAGTCTTTCGAGACTGACTGATAGAGAGAGGGAGAGAGAGAGAGAGTTAGAGAGAGAGACAGACAGACTAGGGGAGTCTTGCGCCCTCCTGCATATAAAAATTTAGACAAAGGGCTGTCCTTTGCCTTCCAAAATGTATGTTATCTTGTCGCTCCTGCAGAAGAAAGATGTTTTTTTTACTTTATTTGTTTATTCCTTTCACCCCAACTACTTTGCATCTGCAACGTTCTCAAATGTTTGATTGTCTTGTAACTTGTTTTCTTCTGTTTCTACTGTACAACTGTTGGCATGTACAAAATGTACAGCTGTGTAAATAGAGTCCGTCTTCACTTGGTCCAGTTCATCAATGTACTTTATGTTTTACGAGTAAAACAAGGGGGATATTCAACCTTATAAATAACCTTTTCTTTTGTGCTGTACGAGTGGTGGGGTGTACTATATAGGCTATAACTTGAGTCTGATTATGGAGAATACCGCGGATTAACACACGTACAGCCGACCGCAACGTTCACCCACTCGTTCCTGTATCTGTATCCTCGTCCGGACTTCTTCTTTTTCCTCCTGGACACCAGCTTCTGTATCGTCACAGGAACGCAGACGTAGTTGTAGTTTTGTCGGTTGGTTGTCGTGTCCAGACACGCGATGCATCGGCACCTGGCCTGGAGAATGTCGTAGGGGAATCGGTCGGGGTCGTGGTCTACGTAGTACGACCACGGGCAGACCGATCTCACGTTCAAGGGCAAGTTGGGAGAATTCGTGGTTCGGTTTTCGGGGCAACTGTCAAGCGGCACTTTTGGGGACACATTCTCTTTGTGGCTGTTGTTGACGGTTCCGAAAACGGCCTGTTTACTAACGGTAGATTTGTTGTGTGAAGGTGGGCTTGTTACAGGTGTTACAACAGCCTCTTCTTTATTAGATAGCGTTTTCGTCAGATGAGGTTTTATCTGTCTCAGTTCGCCTTTTCTCCCTTTGCTTTTGGATGCATTGTGCCTACGCCTCTTTCTTCCTCGCCCACGGAAACATTGCCTTCTTCTCTTCCTTGCTATCAAGCGTCTGGAATGTCTTCTCGAAGAGTTGACAGTTTGGGTTGAGTTGTAGCTGTCAACACCGTTTTGAGATGTTATGTTGGTATTTCTGAAATAAGAGATTTTGCCGTCTTCTTCAAATTTCTCTCCTTTCAAATGATCAATGCTTTGTAGGCTGGCGTTAGCTGTATCCATCTGTTGTGTCTGCTTAGCGTCTTTCCGAAAAGCACACTTGCGTCGGTTTGATCTTGAACCCTGCCTGGTGGTCCTTATTGAAGAGCCCGTCCTCTTCCTATGACGACCTTTTCGAGTTCTTTCCGCCAAATTTCTGCTATCTGTCCTCTTTCTGTCTTTCCTCTTGTCCCTATCCGTCTCTGGCCTTCTGTCTTTTTCCTTGTCTTTCTCTGCCGTCTTCCTTCTTTCCTTCTTGACTTTCTCTGTCTTCCCTTCGTCTTTCTCCGTTTCTCTTCTTTCTTTCTCGTTGTCTTGCTCTGTCTTTCTCCTGTGTTTCTCGTCGTCTCTAGTCGTCTTTCTTCTATCTTTCTCTTCGCCTTTCTTCGTCGTCCTTTTGCCTTTCTCTGTCTTCCTTCTTTTCTTCTCGTTGTCTTTCTCTGTCTCCCTTCTATCTTCTTCGATGTCTTCCTCTGCCGTTAGCTTCCTTCTGCCTCTCTTTTCGTCTTTCCTCATTTTCCCAGATTGTGTTGTCTTCCCCTCTTCCTCAGTAGCGTTGGACTGTGGCGCTCCAAGACGGAAGCCTGGTGGGTGGTCGCCCTGTTGCTTTCTTGCTCTTGTGAGCTTATGTCCTCGCCTGAAAATGGAGAGAACATGTCTTTCTGCTCCCTCCCATGTGTCGATAAACCCTTCGACTTCGCCCAACACGGCTATATCACTCGGTGTGACAGATATCTCAGTGGAATGAGTATTATAGTGGTCACGGTCAGAGTGGGTTCGCTTTGCTTTTTCTTTATTCTGGGTGCCATGTCTTCCTCTTTCAGTTGTACAATTTCTCTCCGCGCCGCACCGACTTTCAAAATGTTGTGTTTCTTCGTTGTTATACTGAAAATCTGGCTTAATCTTAATATCTAAGTTGCTTTCTGTGTCGATGTGGATTTTCCTTTCTTCGCCATATCTAGTCTCAACCGTTGACATGTCCAGTTTCCCGACATGGTGTGTGGACATTCGTTCGCTGCCTTTGCCACCACTTCTGTCTGAGTCGTTCGGAATGGTCGTAGGGTTCATTTTCAAAGTGTTCCTTGTCACGACCTGATCGCTTGTGAGTTCCATGATCCGTGGTGCAGAGTTATTTCTGTCAAAAGTTTCCCTGTGTTTTGTTTTCCGCCTAGAGAAGGGGTTTGTGGTGGGTAACTCCCTTGCTAGTCCGACATTGTAATCATGACCAGATCTATGTCCTTTCGTGTGGATAGTGGGAGAAGTTAGCTCTTTCCCTGAGTTATTTTCTGCTACAGACACTCGTGGTTCACCCTTCTTGAGCCCTTTATCATTTGTGAGACTTCTCAATTTCTTCGCGAGATTTTGTTTTATTAAGACTTTTCTGTGGGTTTCTTCATCATTATTACCAGGGGGAGGGGCGATGGAAAAAATGGCGGCCATGTTGGTCACCTGTTCGGTTTTTGAGCTCAGTTTGAACCTTGGTTTGATAGACGCTGTGCTTGAGGATGGTTGGTTTCTAAAGGGATTTCTGCTTGTACCAGGCTTCTTTGGTGTGTTTAGGCCCAATTTTTCCAAGAATCCGTTGGCATCGTTTAATTCGGTAGCTTTGCGCGCGTTTTCAAGAAGATTGGCGTCGCCTGTGACCGCCTCTGACCTCGTTTTAATAGCGTTCTTTCTTTGGACATGACTAAGCCACGGTCTGTTGTTGTCAGCCATGTTCCCAGAAGAAAAATCCCCCTCGTTTTCCCTGAGGGGCGCTTCTGAGAAAGTTTGCAAGCTTCCTGGGTCTGTACTTACGAACAGCACTGCCGATATGCCAAGGAGACACACCAGGGACCCCAACACCTGCGGAAAACATCAGGAATGAGTTACCATGTAACGTTACGTGGAAGAGATCTGGAATATACGCATCATGGCACGTGTGTATGTCTCGGTTTTTGCAAAGCGTTAACTTTATGTTCATGCAGGTTTCAAATTTTAAGTAACAATAACGGAAACTCTAATCTACATTTATGGCTGCTCATTTTACATGGGTTTTTGAGAACTTAAACTTAATTCAGAGATGTTTATACACGCTGCAAAATTGCTGCATCATTTTGAAGAAATACCCGCTTTTTCCAGAGGAAAATAAACTTCCAGAGTTTTCCCAGGGTATAGCTATCAGCAAGTTCCTCTTTTTGCTTTCACACCGAAGTACATTTAATTCTAGATGCTAGAACCGTATGCATTTGGGGTCGCGGTTAACGTTGCTTCAAAAAACTGCACCACGGGTGATTTTGCCTTGCTAGCCCTTCGAACATTACTATATAATTTACTCACCTTGGACTTCCTTAATACCTTCATGATGTCAGCAAGAAAGTTCGAGCGACACTTGAGAAGAGAAGGCAATCACTATTCATGAGAGAGGGGTGCTAGTGGGTCCTGTAGCAAGTGTTTAGACTTCTCGCGTCACGTCCATACTACTAGCATTACTGACTTTTAGCAGCGTCACGTGAGCGAGCTGCAATGACGTGGACACGTACGCTGCTGGGTCGGGGACAAAGGTACTGTGGCCCACAGGTACAAATGAGCAACACATTGACATTTTGTACTTTGGGTGCACTGCTGGGTCGGGGGACAAAGGTACTGTGGCCCACAGGTACAAATGAGCAACACATTGACATTTTGTACTTTGGTTGCGTCAACAACCCTACGGCACGTGGGCTCGTGTGGCGTCTGATTTCTAAACACAGTGTTTGTCTGCTACACACAGCCTTCTTGTCTGACATTTATAGAACTGGAATAAAAAGAAAATAGAAGAAGTGCGCTCGTTCTTTTTATTAAATTAAATTAAATTAAATTAAATTAAATTAAATTAAATTAAATTAAATTAAATTAAATTAAATTAAATTAAATTAAATTAAATTAAATTAAATTAAATTAAATTAAATTAAATTAAATCAAATCAAATCAAATCAAATTAAATTAAATTAAATTAAATTAAAAAATTAAATTAAAAAATTAAAATTAAATTAAATTAAATTATTCTACAACAGGTCAATGTATATATAATGCCTGCCAACTCCGTATTTGATATTCCGATGGCTCTCCGTGATACAAGATAAAGATAAGTTAAGTTAAATTAGATTAAATTAGATTTAGATTAATTAAATTAATACTTAATATTCCTTAAATTAAGTTAGATTGAGTTAAATGTAGATAAGTTAGATTGAGTTAAATTTAGATAAATTAAATTAAATT
>NW_017803113.1:75361-76242 GCF_001625305.1 Branchiostoma belcheri | reverse complement strand
ATCAAATTAAATTACATGCTACAACAGGTCAATGTATACATAATGCCGACTTCGTATTTAATATTCCGATGGCTCTCAGTGACACAAGATAAATATAAGATAAGATTTCAAACTAATCTCCAAGAAGATGTGGGGTGGAGGATCGTAACTTCTGACAACTGCCCCCCCCCAACCTGCTGTGAATAGGGGCTCAGGGTGGAACAGAAACACTGTGATTGACAAGACGTGTCCCTTGATCTCTAAGCATGTGTTAAATGAATGGAAAGACTGTGACTTCTTCGACGTACCGTTTTCTGATAGCTATATCAGAAAAATATGTCAAATCAAATTGTACAGCAAGACACAATTTAGCCTATGGCTACAAGGTCTTGTTTTGTTTTCACAAATAAACCATTTGATTGATTGATTGATTGATATAGCCGAACAAGAACACAGAACCCAACAGTTTAGCCTGCTTGGAGAGTGAGGTGGGTGGCTGTAGGAAAAGACTTTCAGTCGGAAAACTTTGCCATCTTCCACCCCAACATCTGCTTCGAGATTACATTTTTGTAGCCTCTACCAGGCTTCGGGAGACGGCTGGGAAAGAGTAGAAATCGGTCAAATGGGGAGAGGCCGAGGGAGTTGGTCTGCTAGAGAGTTATGTAGCCTCTATCAGGCTTCGGGAGAAGGCTGGGAAAGAGTAGAAATCGGTCAAATGGGGAGAGGCCGAGGGAGTTGGTCTGCTAGAGAGTTATGTAGCCTCTACCAGGCTTCGGGAGACGGCTGGGAAAGAGTAGAAATCGGTCAAATGGGGAGAGGCCGAGGGAGTTGGTCTGCTAGAGAGTTATGTAGCCTCTATCAGGCTTCGGGAGACGGCTGGGAAAGAGTAGAAATCGGTCAAA
>NW_017803113.1:30119-74960 GCF_001625305.1 Branchiostoma belcheri | reverse complement strand
GAAAATTTTGAAAAATGAACCTTCTGAAATGGCATTTCCTGCGTTTTTGAGAGGATTTCAAAGAAAAAAAATCAGAGATGACTTTTTATTCAACGACAAAGTAGGCGGTTTTATACGATTCCAGCCCCGCTGGTGATACGAATCAGTCCATCTAAAGAAAAATCTTGGACCTTTAGATAAAAAGTGGACCAAAAAGTGGGGGGTTCTTCCCCCTGGCTACGGGCACTTTTTAGCGCTTCAAGGCTTCCTCAAGCGGCGGATGGTGGATTTCGATCGAGTGCTGGCGGGCTTTTTTCCGCGAGATGGATCGGCGGCGTTTTTTTTTAGCTTCCGCCACTTGTTGAGCAGTGCTGCCCAGCGAGCCTGCTGGCCTTTCACCGAACTCCGCGGCGGCAGGTCTCGGTCGGACGGAGACTCGGCGCGATCTTGCGGAGGGTGTTTCCCACTGACCGGTTGGTCATCTGCGTCAATACACCAGAAAATAGCTTCATCAGGTTGGTAAGGTATAGGATACTTTTCTTTTACACAACCAAGATAGTTACCTTGCTGGGACTATCTTTCAGACCGTGAAATTGCAACATTATGTAACCCAACTAGCTTCATCAGGTTGGTAAGGTATAGGATACAATGAAGATTTTTCTTTTACACAACCAAGATAGTTACCTTGCTGGGACTAACTATCTTTTAGACCGTGAAATTGCAACATTATGTAACCCAACACCAGTCACCGTGGTGACAGACGTCAACAAATCATGTCATTGGTCAGGTCAGAGATCACTGTTTGGAGAAGAAGAAGAAGGAGAGGAAGAAACTGAGAAAAGACAATATGTTTTCCTTTGGTAAACATAATAATTTTGAAGTTATGTGCATGTTACATGTATGTATATGTTACTTAAGACTCCAGGAAGAGTAGTGAAGTCATGTATGTCTCGCCAAAACACAATTACTAAAAACAACTGGATAACATTTGAAAGCGTCAGACGTTTCAGACTCTATCCAGAATCTTTAAGTAGTCATTGACTAATTATAAGGATCCCAATGAGCCACAGGATTTAAACACGGACATGAATTGATGTGTAAATGAGTTAAGACGAATTTTAGAAAGTCTAATAATAGGAATCAAGATTGAAGAAACAATGTGTTGACAATTTAGGGTGGCAAAGACGATGTTGATGCTAATTAGCTCTTGTTGGAGTTTATACACTAAGTATGTACTATCACTAATTGAGGTCTTTGAAACAGTATTAAAACAGTACCTGCTATAGGTGGCATTTCTGGCACATGCTCGGTAGCTGGTCGGCGGGATGCTGGTGGTGGTAAGAAGTTGCCGATAGCTGGGAATTTAGTATCCGATGACCGTTCATTCGCATTCGACTGGATGCCTTCATACGATGGAATGTTAGCTTTTCCGATGACATTCGGTATAATGTCCCTGCTGTCGCTTTCACCATCATCACCTGTACTTTCCTTGGCTCGCTCCATAGCCTGTTCCTTGGCTCGCTCCATAGCCTGTTCCTTGGCTCGCTCCATAGCCTCTTCCTTGGCTCGCTCCATAGCCTCTTCCTTGGCTCGCTCGATAGCCTGTTCCTTGGCTCGCTCCATAGCCTCTTCCTTGGCTCGCTCCATAGCCTCTTCCTTGGCTCGCTCGATAGCCTCATTCAATTCGCTATCGTCATTCAGATCAGTGCTGTAGTCTGCATCCATCGGACGAGAGCCCTTAAGTCCATTGCTTGATTCCAAGTCCAACGTGGAAGACGAAGAAAAAAGGTACTGATGTACTGTAGAGATGACATCTTTAATAGCTTCCACAAGAGTATCCTTGCCAGAAATCTGTACAACCGAGTTCACGTCCTCATTCACGTCCTCATTCACGTCCTCATTCACCAAATTACGCGGGTCGTCCTCCAAACTGAGAGCCGGCATCTTTGCTTCTAAAGCCTTCTTAGCGATAGTTTCCACTGAATCTTCTATTTGGAAGTCCGATGGAATTTTAGATCTTCCAATGGCATTCCTTGAAATTCCTGACGCTTTTTCTAACGCTTCAAGTCGATCTCTTCCTTCCGCTTCTAACGTTGCTAAACTAACCCTTTTAGATTCGAGGTCAGTATCGTAGATGTAATCGTCAAAGTCGGGTTCTTCCGCCGATTTCAGGCTAGAGTTTCCAGTGGCATTCTTTAAAATTTCTGACGCTTTTTCTAACGCTTCTCTTCCTTCCGCTTCTGACGTTGGTAAACGAAGGATTTTAGATTCGAGGTAAGCATTGATGACGTCCTCTAAACAGTGACACCGAACCGGCATCTTTTCTTCTGAATCTTCTAACGTTGATGAATTAAACCTTTCAGATACGAGGTCATCGTAGATGTCATCGTCAAAGTCGGGTTCTTCCGCCGATTTCAGGCTAGAGTTTCCAATGGCATTCTTTAAAATTTCTAACGCTTCTCCGAGTTTTAACGCTTCAAGTCGATCTCTTCCGAAATCCAATAGACTTTTAGATCTTCCATTCTTTTCAATTTCTGACGCTGGTTCTAACGCTTTTTTTAACGCTTCAAGTCGATCTCTTCTTTCCGCTGCGAAACCAACCCTTTCAGATTCGAGGTCAGTATCGTAGATGTAATCGTCAAAGTCGGGTTCTTCCACCGATTTCAGGCTGATGGAATTCAGGTCAGGTAGGGCATTCCCGGAGTCCAGGCTAATATTACTACTCACGATCTGCACAACATCAGCAAGAACTGATTCAAAAGCACTGCGACTTTGGGCTTTAGTCGGATCCCGTAAAATGTGTATATTTTTCAAATCTTCTCTTTGCAAATTTGTCACATCTTTTGGTCTGGCGGTTGCACCGAGCGCCATAAACAGAAGCAAGACGAGGTTCTGAGGCGAAGCGACGCTGAAGATCATGGCTAGGGCTCGGTGGAATGTCCTTAATCAAAGATAAGAAAAACAGTACAGCATCTTTAAATAATTTCATCAGGTTGGTAAACGAATGAATAGCAAAGTTCTTTGATCACAACCATTTATTTTTCATGAGCCGACCATTCGATGACCGTCTGTCATCTTCATCAGGGCAATTCTGACCGGTTTGCTGTGCACTGACGCTAGCTGTAGATGTTACTTGGTGCATAGTGCACTTAAAAGGTGTTACATAGTTCACAGTGCACTGTTACTAGGTCAGAATTGCCCTGATGAAGATGACAGACGGTCATCGAAACGTCGGCTCGTGAAAAATAAATGGTTGTGATCAAAGAACTTTGCTATTCAGTACAGCATCTTAGCATTAACGTTCATCTGTGTTGGTATACCTTATTATAACCGAAAGGGCTAAACATTCTAGCCAACACTAAACGCGTCCAACACTGAACAGAGACGGGGGGCGACACAGGTTATCTGACACGTACAACCCTTTGCTGCAATCATGCGTTTCCGACGTCACGTCATGGAAGCTACAGAAGAAGGGTCCATTCCGTGAACGAAAATTTGGGTAAGTCTCAATTTAGTCCAAGGGTTTGGTAGTCCTTCCATACATCAAGGACTTGCTGAAGCACTCAGGAGGATTTTCATTTCCCACGGGATTGCAACCCGTTTCAAATCACCCACTACTTTAAGACACATTCTTGTTGCGCCCAAGGATAAAACCCCCAAAGAGAAGAAGTGTGGTGTCATCTACCACATCCCCTGCCAGGGCAAAAACAACAAGGGGCCCTGCCAGGAAACGTACAATGGGGAAACAGAGAGGTCTCTAAAAGCCAGGTTTCAAGAACATACACGGCCTAGCTCTGCCAGTTCAGAGGTGTCACAACACATCCACATAGAGTCACCCGGACACTTTGTTTCATTTGACACTGTAAGGATTTTAGACACTGCCGAACAAGACTATTTCTTGAGAGGATGAAGGAAGCCATCTACATCCGGGCCCATCACCCTTATTCATTGCAAGTCTCAATTTACTCAGTGTTGGCTAGAACGTTTAGCCCTTTTAGCCATAGCACAGCATCTTAGACACCCATATACATCAATAGATGTGTTGTTCTGTTCACTTTTATCAAATCAATCATGTAGTTGCATTAGGCTCCTTTAACGTAAAAGATTATATGTGTTTAACAGATTGTCATTTGTATAGGCAGAAATATAGTTATATTCAATGACACTGGATGGTCCCTCACGTTTGCAGAACAAAAGGCTAAGGACCGTGTTGCCTGGAGGGAAAAATGAAGAGGAGCCATGGGCCAGTTCTGGTCTGAGCATTTAGGCAGGTAGGCAGGCAAGCATTTGTATAGTATAATGCGAATTTTATTAAAATTTCTGTGAAGAAAGAGTTGGTGTGTTTTGTATATAAAGGAGATAAAAAACCCGGATATAAGGCATCGAAGCATTCCGGATCTAGTATCCTGGTAATTATTGATCGACATAAATGTATGTATCTATTTGTGGGCATGGTGGCCTTGAAAAGGTGCACTTAGATACACCTGTTCCACCATGCCCCCATGTACATATGTATGTGGTTAATTGTAATAAATAAATAAATAAATAAGAATGTAGCGTTTGACCGCGCATCTTTCTGCTTACGTTGCTGCTCTACGTCGGGAGATTGTTTTTCACGTTGACATAAATCAGAACATAAAACAGCGATCAGAGACCCGGTAACCAGCAAATAAATACAAGTAGTTGTTTTAAAGAAATGATGGCTTCAACAGGGGATATAAGTATCTATCGGTATTTCAACTTATCACGGGTATGGCCTGAATACAAGAGAATTGAGGGTGGGGGCAAAACAGTAGTATTTAACACCTTTGCAAGTTGCCCCCCAAAATACTACCAAAACAAATAATACAGTGCAATATCGTATGTTATAAAAGTTTTATAACATACGATATTGCACTGAATATATAATAAAGTTACAAAACAGCACTAAAACTTAGGAGGTTTTAAGGCCGCAAGACATTTGTTGTTTGTCGTGTGACTACAAAAGATCGTGTGGGTCGTGTGGCGTCGCGGTAGCGTGTTCGGACAAGGCCCGGGTTCGAATCCTGCCCGGTGTCACCAATCTTGTGCCCTTGGGAAAGCCACTTTACACGTCTTTACTCACTTCACTCAGGTGTAAATGAGTACCTAGCTTCGGTCAGGAGAGCCACACCCCACCACACTTATCGAAAAGAGTAGGGGACCTTCCCGGTGTGAGTGACTCAAACCTTAGTCTGTTCTTAGGTTTGACATCTTGAAGAGGTGATATCCACCTGTACAATGTATGTCAATCCTTCCACTAATATGGTAAATCTTCATTAAATAAAATAAAATAAACATCGTCTGACTTGAAAGTAGCTACAAACAACACAAACTTACCTTTGCTATAGAGATGGCAGCGACAACACGTTGGTACTGATCTGTGAAAATGTATCTGAGAGAGAGAGAGAGAGTGCTTCGCAGCGTTGGTACTATATATTGTCTATCATAAAACACGTCATCAATTGTAGTTTTGTGTACTGTACCGTACAATCGTACACAGATCAATATAGCTATCTGTTTCTTTTTTTAAATTGTATATTTTGTGTATTTATTTTGTAGAGTCACACAAAGCATGGAGATAGAAACCTCCATGCACAAAGTGATTGAAGTTCAACTTCATACCGTATTTTCATATAAAACCTTTATTTTTTTTCCATTCCCACCACTCCAGATGGTTCGCCTTCATATGATCAAATCACAAATTCTCTCCACTGCACAAGGAAACCACACCACAATATACAATACCTGCTGTGCAAGCTGATACTGTATAAAACATACAAAAGTTTTCCACATGTTTTAAAGTAACAAATCTTTACGCTACATAGTGGCAATTAAAAAAGCTACATGTTAAGCAGCAATTTGTAACAAAGTCTACAGTAATCTAGTAGTGACGATCATAGTTCATTACAAAGTGTAAAAGAACAAGTAAAATACATCTTTTTTTCTCCTTGCTAAATCTACAATTACAAAATACAGGGTATCATACTTTTATATTCTTGATTATACTCACTCAAATGAGTGCATCAGCTTTTATTTTGCATGACGCTTATTTTTTTGCTGACATTTATACTTCAAAATGTTTCTAGAATATAACTTGTACATAAGAAGTATCATTCGCAAAAATGTCGTTGTTTAGGGCTTGGGCACATATGAAATTGTCGTACGATGCAAAACTGAATGCATTCTTAGGATATATTTGTGCATGTGTTGTATAACTATAACTATAAACTTCAGCTTTAAGGAAAAGGCTGTCTTAGAGCCTTGTCAGCGTTTGGCTCTGTCACAGCCTGTTTGTAAATTCTACAACATCAAAATCATACGAATGTGACCGCGCCACAACATAATTATCATAAGGCACACACTGGATAACCCTATGTATATCTGAACATAGCCTCCATAGCATGCCAAAAACTGGGGGTTTTGGGGGTCTTCATGGTCTTTGGGATCTTTTATGTGCTATTTTCTGATTGCATATAGACAACATAGCCGGCCTGGTTGAATTACCCCCTTTTTTAGAACTGGGCTAATCAGAAAACAGCCGAAGATCACCAAACCCCCAGTTCTATAAGCCTGCTATGGAGGGTATTGAGAACACTGGATATTTCTAAATTGATGATCTACATGTATATGCCCACAACTGTGTTAACATGTGTCTTTCCATTCAGTGCAGTCTGAAGAGACCATGGTTATGTGTACTTGATCGGTGAAATCATAATATAATCTTTGGTAATAATCTGTCCATTACACTGAGTATACTGGATGCATATTACGTACATGTAACATGTAGAAGTAGTCTTTTTGAAAAAATATACTGTACTTTAATAAGGATTTTTACATAAACCCTTTCTACCTCCCAACAGATGAACATGTATATGCAGTGTGACGTGGAAAATATCTGAGAACAAGAACATCGTTGTGAACCCTGTATAACCTGGTAAGGCAGTGGAGTCATGTAAGAACAGTGTTGCAGTGTGGTAGGGCCTAGGAAAAAATGTTGTGTTTCCTGTTTCCAGTCCTAAAAAAATTAGGGTCAGTATACGAAGGTAGGGATTATCTTTTTCTTCTTCTTTTTTCCTTAGACTTTGGCGATCTCTAGTGATCCAACTTATACAATACTGTTTAAGAGTGACACCTGTATGAACACACTTCTATTTTCAATGTTGGAAACCCAATTGTACAACATTTTGTCACTTAGGTGTCAGATCATGGAGCTAGAAATGGTCGATCTGCTCGAAAAGCGTATGTCCCTTGCAGGGATCCACCCAAAAAAAGGCTAGGGTCGGCAGTTTTTTCTTGGGTTTGTCGGGAAACAGGAAACACAACATTTTTTTCCCTAGGCCTAGATTGTTTTCTTGCCCTCTATATGTACAGTGTACTAATTTTACTAAAAGTTTATGTATATATCACACTTTTGGAGTTTGAGAGGAATTGAGTATTTGAATTGTTTTGACCCGGAAATGAGCCAAACTTGTATAATATATATAAAAGAATAATAAATAATATCACCAGCACCTTGCTCTTGACACTTATCACCATATAGCACCAAAACGTTCTTTTTGTGAAATGATATAGACTATGCTAAAGATAGCCATTGTTTGCGATTTTCTAAATCTCCAAAATATTCTTGGCTATTTTCATGATGATTTCATGCACACTGAACATTGTAATACAAAATGTATGACAGACTTTCTTGCAAAACAAATGCACAAGAATCTCAGTGTTATATAATATATTGTAATAAAAATGTATCGTTGAAACATCTACTGTACAGTGTATTACATGTCTCGTGGTCTACAAGCTTAACCAGAAGTTTTGTAAGGGTCATGGCACATTATCCATTTTAAGTACCGAAAATAAGCTTTTGTAAGAGTTGAGGCACCAGGGTTACCTTGTATACATGACTGTACATGTACATGTCTCTTTTTAAGTACCAAACATCACCTAAATTACCCTTTCTGGCACCAAGCTGAATTTAAGCAATCCCAAAAGCCATATATATCAATCAGTAGTCAAATTCCTGATGACAACATGTTGCTTTGTGCTTTTTTAAGGTATGATTTGGAAAAAAAAGGAAAAAATAACTTCTTCTATCTCCTAATGTAAATGTATAAACTCATCATGGATAAAAAGGATGACATGACATAGCCATGACAAATACATGTACATTAATCTTAATACAAAGTTGTACAATACTTGATGCAGGGAAGGAAACTGGAAAAAAAAGGCCTGGAAAAAAAAAGATGCTTGTGCTAATCTTACATGTAACTCGAGGAAAGCAACAAATGAATACGGGGAAACAAAGTGAAACAGAAATTCTGAAGTATCGTACAAGTCATGTTGGGAAGGGAACTCTACTGTAAAAAAAGAGCTTTCCTGTAAAAAAAGCTATTAAATCTTAACTCCTGGGGGACAACAAATGAATAAAACAGAACTTTGGAAGTTTGAGAACTATTTCCTAGACCTTAAAGTGACTGCTGTGCTTATTTTGGTTACACACATACAGGACAACACTCCCCTGGTATCAGTAGTGGTTTCGCACAGCTCTTCTCTGGACACTTTTGTCTTACACACGTGGCCTTTCCTTCCTGTAGAAAAACATAACATAAGGACCTTGACTCATTGCAAAAGCTTAAAAGACCCAAACAAACACACACAGACCACATGTCAACAAAAAGCCATTTCGTTGTGATGCAATGTATAGGTAAGGATAACTTTCTATGGACTTATTACAACTGTATCTTAATAGACTTGTTGGGACAATCATGTACATTTGCAACCTGTATGTTGTTATATTATGTATGACCCTGACTTCTTCCCTGATGTCTTCAATGAAAAGCAGCCAGCAGGCCAATTTGAGTATTTCAAGAATAACCAAAGGCTCAAATCAAAAATGGAAAATGATGTCTTATCGGAGGATTAGTCGTGTACCCTTGAGAACACCACTAAAGTAAAAATTGACTTTCTTCACACAAAATTATCTGTGTTGGTAGAAATCATTCTGGAGCAAAACTGTACTGTAATTTCCAGTATCAATGACTATTAAAAAGCAATACCAGGTTAGTGACCTCACCTGACATCTGCATGCTGTGCAGTCGTCTGGGTCCCAGGTTTCTCCGTCCTGGTACCTGTTCCCCTCCTCGTCTTTACATGTCTGCAGGTGCTCCAGCTGAACCTCAAACTCCCGCACCTGGAAACAGTTACGTGTACAAGACGCGTCACACATACAATATAACTGTTATATATGTCAGCTAAGTTATGTTAGTATATACGTAACATGTATCTGTACCCTGGATACCAAACTCGGGCTGACAGCCATTTCCCTTCTGCAGCCAGAAGCCCTTCGCCTGCCAGTCTAAATTACTGCTACGGAGGAGTCTAGTCCGAGGGAAATTTGGCTGGCCCTTTCAACTGACAACGTTCTAGAGCTGACCAAATTCTCCTGGGCTCAACTCCCTGTAGCGGTAATTTTAGATAGGTGGGCGAAGGGCTTCTGGCTGCCAAAGGGAAACAGCTGGCAGCCCGAAACTACTCTGGCATCCAGGGTAATGTAACTGTTCCCAACTTGTCTTTATACACGTCTGCAGGTGCTCCAACTTAACCTCAAACTCTCACACCTGAAACCAGTCGCATGCTTTTTATTTCAGAAAATAACCAAAAAGATCATGAAGAGCAATAGAAGATGAGAGGGCATTTGCAGGACTGACAATATGTTGTTTGGCAACATTGCAATGCTAGAAATACTGTGCACTTTTGTGCACTCAAAATTGGGAGTATGCACCCAAAATTGGGAGTATGCACCCAATTTTTGCCTGTAGCTGCACTGGTGCCACTAGATACAATGTATACTGTATTTGTGAAATGTATGATAAGGTACTAACATACACTATAATAAACGGTATTATTCCTCCCCATTCAATGTCAGAAAAAAAAAGAAAAAGAAAACCTTTGTTGTATTACTTTTTTGTCAGCTATAGAATTTCAGATCCAAGCTGTGAAGAGAAGCAGTAAAATTTGTTGTTACGTTTTGCTGACATTCTATAATATCATATTTGCTGATATTCTGTTATCATTATGTTTAATCATCGTCTGAACAATTCTGTAACGTCTAGAAGCACCCACCTTTCTTGTAAGCTGCGAGACGGCTCTCTGCAGGTCCCCCGCGATGTCCTGCATCATCATCATGCCGTACTCCAACCGCGACACTCGGTCCGACTCATGAGTTAGAGTAACGTTCTGTCCCAAAGCATGATACTCCGCCACTGTGTCAACCCTGTCATGTCTAGGCTTGGAGAGTCTGTGTTTACTGCCGCCGCTACGTCTGTGTTTCATGGCTACGAATTCCTTCTGTTTTCCCATCTTCGCCGTTCTTCTTCTCTGCTTCGCAGTCTCCAGGAAGTTTACGGAATCCGGCCGCTCGGAATACCGGGCGGAGCGTCGCTTACGGAATGTTCCGGACACAGTGCCGAATTCTGCAGAGTTGGCGCAGTCTGAAAAAAAACAAGAGAAAGAAAGAAATCATCAGAATGTTAGGAAATTAAAAATGTGGTAAGGCAAAGCATAGTTTCCCAGTGATTAAAAACTTAAGGTACATCTCGATCTTGAGTCTAGTCTGCTAGCCTAACAACTGGGCAATTTGACACCATGCAAACAAAAAAAGGTACATTAACACAGTCACATACTGCCTGTTAAAAAAGTGACAAATAAAACTGTAACTTTGCAGCACTCCAGGTGGTAAGGTCCATTCCTGGAACACTGTCGCAGTAGACATACATATAGAAGAACTTTATTGCACATGGTACATTGTATGGCAAACTACATACATGTGGCCAGTGGGGAAGTCTGTGTTTAGGAAGTATTAACACACAAGCAAGCAAACAAACAGACAAACCCTGTACCTTCGCAGCACTCTGTCTGAGGTCCATCCTTGGTACGTTATCGCAGTAGACGTATCCGGTGGGAAAGTCTGCGTTCAGAAACACGTCGTGCTGCACCCTGTCTATGCTTGTATAACAATGGACACACAAACAGACGAACAGACACTGTACCTTCGCAGCACTCTGTCCGTGCGGTGAGGTCCATCCCTGGTACGTTATCACAGTAGACGTAGCCTGTTGGGAAGTCTGAGTTCGGGAACACACAAGCAAACAAACACACACACACACAAACTCCTATAATGGCGCGGTCACATTTCCCAACCCGGGACCCGGCCGGGCAGCCGTATGGAATGAAAATTATGATATAAGACAGCAAAACACAAAAAAAGTTTTAGAAAATTAACCATGAGCACTACTTGTGTATACTCTTAATAAAAATTGTTTATGTTTCGTTCACGCAAACAACCCGGCCGGGCCCCGGCTTGGAAATGTGACTGTGCCATAACAAAAGGAATGGCACTGTACCTTCGCAGCACTCTGTCCATGCTGTGAGCTCCATCCTTGGTACGTTATCGCAGTAGACGTATCCGGTGGGAAAGTCTGCATTCAGAAACACGTCGTGCTGCACCCTGTCTATGCTCGTATAACAATGGACACACAAACCAATCAACAAACAAACACACAAACCCTGTACCTTCGCAGCACTCTGTCCATGCGGTGAGGTCCATCCTTGGAACGTTATCACAGTAGACGTATCCGGTTGGGAAGTCTGCATTCAGAAACACGTCATGCTGTACTCTGTCTATGCTGTCGCCGTTGTCGCACAGGACCCGCGCCAGGCTGGTCTGTCGGAGCTGAGTCAGCTGGGAGGGCTTGAACACACCGGGGTTCTCGTACCAGAACCTGGGGAGACAGGAAATCAATCAATCAGTCAAAAAATCAATACATCAATTGATCAATTGTCAGCAGGTGTCAGGGACTCTGTCCATGCTGTGAGCTCCAAAACTGTTTTACGTCGTTATCAATAAACCAGTCATATAAGAAGATTAATCTGTACCTGTCTCCATCCCTGATGTTCCTGAACTGCTGAGTGATGATGCAGTAAAGCCTTACCTGTCTCCATCCCTGATGTTCCTGAACTGCTGAGTGATGATGCAGAGGAAGGTTGGACCCAGCAGCGAGCCTGGTACGAGATCCTCCACTGCTCCCGCAACAAACAGGTCCAGGTTGCCGGGGTGACCTGTTTAGGATTAATGATATCAATGATAAGGCCACACCAATTTGATTTGTTGGTTCTCGGATTTTTTGAAAATATGGTTAACTAGAAAAACCTAATGAAAGCAAAGTCTGAGGACCTGGTTGATGCCTTGGCCATGGTGGACTCAGTGTTACATGTATGTAGTAAATACAGCCATATTCTAGTTTTCTTCCTAGCCCTCTCATTTCATGATGTCCGCTTGCTATCTTTTGAACTAAAAATGTATACTGATCAGAATTACGTCTTAATTCCTGCTAGAACTGAGAAATTCAAAAGATCTTTTCTGCCTACTTCCATTGTTTCCTGGAATAACTTGCCATTAACTACACGAGCATCAACATCAATTGCCATCTTTAAAAAAGAGTTGGAGACGTTTTATCACAGCCCTCACACTCAACCTCACTTCTCCCACGGTCCGAGAAACCCAGCTATCCACCTTACCAGACTCAGACTCAACCGCAGTCAGTTAAACTTTCACCTGTTCCAACATCAATGTGTGCCCAGTCCTGCGTGCAAATGTGGTCACTTCAACGAAACAGCTGTACACTACTTCCTACACTGCCCACTGTACACTGACAAACGCATTGACATGTTATCATCTCTAACTAACATTCTGCCATTTGACACAAACAACGTCACCGTCAACACTTTATGTTCAACCATTCTCAGGGGTAACCCCTCATTGTCGTTTGTCAACAACTGTAACATATTTGATGTGGTTTTCAACTTTATTTTGCAGACAGGACGTTTTGTTTGATTTAGTTGATTCATTTTGATTTGTACACCAGCCTACTATGTACCCTTGTCATTTCTTATTATTATTATTACTTTGTTTTATTGTATCCTTTTATGTGTGAGGAGAGGGCTGAGATAAGTTTTATAACTTTTTGCCTCATCCTCGGAAAATAAATGTGAATAAAATAACTAAAAATGTCAGAGAACCAACAAAATTAATTGGTGTGGCCTAATGAATAATCACGATCCATCTGCCATCCGAAACCCAGACTAAATGCTCAGAAAAAGTACAGAAACCTGTACAGAATGTCTAATTTTGAATGGTTTGAAATTGTATATTATATATTGGTATTGGATGTGAAGAATTATTTTATCTCTTATTTTCCAAATGTTCTAATATATTCTGTATAATTTCTGAATATGTCATATATACATTGTACATGTAGTTTTGTGCAATCAAAAGAATAGCTAAATAGTGAGTTATGCTATTTTAATTTTATTTAGTTATGCTATTCTCCCACCCGGATACATTGAAAATTGCATGTATTTCCTGGTGAAATACATTAATCGAAACCTACCGTACAACTGTCGTAGCCTGTCCCTCAGCTGGGGGTCAGAGATCTGGTGCCTCAAGCTGTCCCAGTCCTTCACTGCCGTCATGTTGCACAGCGTCCGCCAGTCGTTGTACCCCGGCAACGCGTGGTCCCGTCCCCGCTGGATGTTCAGCGCGGCCAGGTCCAGCGCGATGTGGTGCGCCATCTCGAAAAGCCGCTCCGTCAGCTCCGTGTTCACGAACTCGCGCGAGTTCCGCTGCTTCAGCGGCGTCGCGAACAGTCCCCGGAGGACCGGGTCGATTCCTCCCTCCTCCACGACCCGCTGGGGAGAGAAGAATGCCTGGTGGAGGGGCAGATGTCCCTCCGGGATCTCCTGGAAGCTGGCGTTGAGTCTGAAGATCATTGGATTGATCAGCGTGTGGCCGATTCGGTACGCGGCGGTGGCGAAAGCGTTGATGATGCTGGGGTCCGTGTTCGGGTCGTAGCCTGAGTCACCAGATATGTTGTAAAAACAAAAAGTATTAGAGGGATGAGAATTTTCTAATGTATTGTGTTTACCGACAATGTTTTGATTTTTAAAAAAAAATTGTGTCAGTGGAACCAGGCTGGTTTGTAATTCAATGAATTTTGAACATTTTGAACTGTGAAGAGAAGGGACTTCCTTCAACTGTTTGGGCCAAAATATAAGCATTTTGGAGTTGATTCAGAGGCTGAAATGTTGGTTTTTTTTGCAACTCATAAAAAATGAAGCGGGCGATTCTGTGAACCAACATATTAAATTGGTGTGGCATATAAAAAAAAATCACTACTACTTGCCTCGGTACTCCCCGATGAGCTCCATGCCCTTCTGCCCGACGAACTTCGGCATCCAGTGGGCGAACGTGATGTGCTGCATCTCCGCGCCGACGATCTTCCGCCCCTCGTGGTAGATCGTGTCGCCGTCCCAGTGCGGGTTCAGCCGACGAAGCTCCCTCGCGACGCGGTTGTGCTCGCGCATCCACAGCGTGTGCATCGAGAGGAGCCCCAGCTGCTCGTTGCTGCGCACATCGCCCGCCAGGAAGCACGGGATGGGGCTAGGAAAGAATGAATAACAGGTTTATGCCGTTATCATGAAAGTTCATCTGTGTTGGTAGTTACATGTTTAAAGTTAAACCTTTTGGTCCAACACAAAAAGTTCTCTCCCCTAGAGCTTTCGACCAGTCACTATGGTCTTCCTCAGTAGACTGACCCAGTGAGGCTTGTCACGTGGCTTCTTTGAAGTGTGACGTCAACACTGGGTCATTCTACTGAGGAAGACCAGAGTGACTGGTCCAAAGAGAACTTTTTGTGTTGTTGGACGCGGTTGTGCTCACGCATCCAGAACGTGTGCATCGAGAGGAGCCCCAGCTGCTCGTTGCTACGCACATCGCCAGCAAGGAAGCACGGGATAGGGCTACGAAAGAATGAATGAATAACAGGTTTATTTCAATAAAATGAAATAACAGATAATACTAGTATGCCATTGCAGTTACAATCACTGAATTGGGACATATTTGACAAATAAAAGATGACTTTTTTACAGAAAATGCGAATTTTCTACATAGCTCGATGCATCTCTGGTACAGTGTGGTCAGAGATTAACACTAAATCATAGTTTACATACATGTAGTTCTGACCTAGTATGATCTACCTGACCAATTGCCAGCTCGCACCGAACGATATGACAGATGCACACTGCCATACCTTGTTCACATTTTGAACAGTCATGACATAATCTGTCAGATGTACAATGTATGATTTAAGAGATACATGTATATTATGTAATCCACTGTTTCAATACACAGAGTGGCATTCAGGATTTTACCTATATAATTGTCAAACTCACACAATTCAGCCTTAGTGGCTGCCAGGTGATGGCGTTTTACTTGTACAGTATTGTGTTTTGAGTTGTGTTTATGAAATAAACCAATGATATCTACACACCTATCGTGCTGCCCTCTCTGGCAGTCGATCGGCAGCTCGGTGTTGTACGGCAGCAGGTACTTCCCGTTGGCCTGCCGCAGCCCGCCCTTGAGTAACCCCAGCCGGTTGGATAGGTCCCGAATCTGGGTGGCGTAGAGGTCGTTGCTCCCGTAGACGTTTGAGGCGTCAAGGAACGAGGTCAGGGTGTTAATCTGTTCTCTGGGAGTGACCTCGTTGAAGAAGAGGGACGTGCTGCCTGTGCCGCACACAGCACTCGATCTTCTGAACTCCATGCATCTGTTGGGATACAGTCGTTTAGATAAATCCAATTATGCAAACATGGGGAAAACATGTTCTGTGTAACGCAAACTCTATGCGCTATCTGTGGCTTTGATGGCCCTTCCCCTCAACTTTTCAGGGGGCCGGCTGAATGTTGGTGTTTTAATCAGCCTAGGAAAACCTGTAATGAGGAGATTGAGGAGATGACTTGGAAAGGAGCAAGACCATCTGTCACACAATGTTGGCCACCACTGCTTCCAATGCTAAGGAACTTCAATTCGAATTCTTTATCCCATTGCTTTTGTTTTGATTGTGTGTGTGTGTGTGTGTGCGTGCACGCGAGTGTGGCCAGAGGAGAGTGGAAAGCAGTGGTGGCCTACATTTTGTGACAAATGGTACCGGGGACCATGAGAATGATGAGTTATCTTAACGTTTGCATCAACCATTGGCAAAAACTGCTCTGCTACCTACGGCCTCACTTATACACTCAATTGAGACATTCTGTTGTCAACTACCGGTATACTTGTTATATGTTACAATATGATGCTATAGTTTTGAAAAGGGGCTCGCTACCTCATCACCACTTTTTTTAAAGAATAAAAAACCCCACCTGTGTCGAATCCTGGGGTCCCCGCGGGGGATCTCGATGGGGAAACACGGCGGGGTGTTGTCGCAGGTCTCGTTACACCTCAGGCCCGTGCTGAAGGTGAACTCGCTCGAACTCTCCACGGCAAGGTCAAGGTCATGGTCCAGGAACTGTCCCCACTGCATCACCATGTGAGAGTACCTGGAAAAAATACATTCAGGAAAAGTTCATTCAAGACATTCAGGAACTGGGTTACACCTTCCAGTGGTGATATCAATGATTTTGATTTTTTTATTTATTGAGATTGTAACAATACAATACACGTGGAACAGAGGCAGCTGTTGCTGGTGTTGTGTCCTGCACATAGAAACAAATACAGGACAGACAATACTTATTTTCACTTGAGTTAAGTGAGGAAAGTCGTGTTAAGTGCCTTTCCCAAGGGCACAAGATCGGTGGCATGTCAGGACTCGAACCCGGGACCTCTTGGTTCCGAGTCGAGCACTCTGCCGTTACGCCAAACGACCCCACGATGAAACTATTAGAACAAAAATAGTCCAATTCCTTATATATGACCTGTTGTAACATACAAGACATACATCATAGAGCATTCATTATCTTTTCCCTACAATTCATAATTTCCCAGATAATTCATAGTTCCCACCATGTACAGATTGTGAGTAATTATAGAGTGTGAATATGGATTATGGAATGTAATTATTCATTATTTGTAAAAAGTACACAACTCATCTAGTGGTTGTAAGGTACTTTCAATGTCTGTTTATATACAAACGTAACATACCTAGAGTCCGGAGTGGTGGTGGAAGTGGACAGGACCTGGGTGGACACTCCTCGCGAACTGGGCTTGGAGAACCCAAAGTACAGGTGTGACCTGTGAAGGAAAAATGGCAAATGAAGAAAAATGTACAAAAGGACTTACCAAGTATCTACTCCTAACAAGTGTCAAATACAGATACAGAAGCTGGTGTGTTATGTTGAAAGGTGGTTATACCGGCTATACAGATACAGAAGCTGGTGTGTTACGCCGAAGGGCGGTTATACCGGCTATACAGATACCGAAGCTGGTGTGTTACGCCGAAGGGTGGTTATACCGGCTATAAAGATACAGAAGCTGGTGTGTTACGCCGAAGGGCGGTTATACTGGCTATACAGATACAGAAGCTGGTGTGTTACGTTGAAGGGCGGTTATACCGGCTATACAGATACAGAAGCTGGTGTGTTACATTGAAGGGCGGTTATACCGGCTATACAGATACAGAAGCTGGTGTGTTACGTTGAAGGGCGGTTATACCAGCTATACAGATACAGAAGCTGGTGTGTTATGTTGAAGGGCAGTTATACCGGCTCTACAGATACAGAAGCTGGTGTGTTACGCCGAAGGGCGGTTATACCGGCTATATACAGGTACAGAAGCTGGTGTGTTATGTTGAAGGTATACAGCTATACAGATACAGACCTGTTCCATCCTACTGGTGTGTTGAAGCCATTTTCGTAGATGGGTTTGAGCAGACGCCTGAAGGGGGTGAGGGCCGCCCCCCACATGGGGTGCTGGAAGTTGTTGCACGTCCCGTCGAAGGATCGGTACCTGAGAGAGGGAATGGTTTATTCACACTTAAAACAGTTTCCAGTTGTCATAAAAAAGCAGCTATGTCGATTTAGCTGAATTGAGTTTTGACATAACATAAAAGCAATCAGTTATACTGATAAAATTATCTTGGACACTTGCTAAAATTTGTAAAACTATAATACTCAACTTTAAATTACCTTGTGGTAATTAGACTTATTTCATTTTATATTTACGTACTAGTCATATTCTGAACAGACGTCTGCCAAGACGAAAAACAAGAGTCATATTCTTACACACATCGAAAATGTGTCAAGAGACTGATGTCATGTTCTTTGGACCTGATGCTGTTGCATACATAATTGGGCTCTTCGTGAATCTTAGAGTTCTAACTCTCTACCTCTGGTGGAAGCATATCCTGTCGGAACAGTTGACCGTCTGCTGGTGGGTGGAACACCCTGACAGGTTTGCCACCAGGCGAAGGTGGCTGGGGGAGATCAGCTCTGTGTAGGAGTACTCTGCAAAAAAAGGCAACAATTTTGACCGTTTCCAAAATCATATCCAGTTGCTTGAGTAACTGTTAATGGTTATCACTAGCAGAACATTCATTAGGCCACACCAATTTAATTTTTTGTTTCTCGGATTCGCCCTGTCCATTTTTTGCAACAAAAAATTTTTCTTTTGGGTTCTAAATCAACTGCAAAATGCTCAATGAAAGACATATTTTGGCCCCAACGGTTGAAGAAAGTCCTTTCCTTCCTAGTTGTTAAGTTTTTCAATGTAACAGTGCAATTTTGTTTCATTAGAAGTTCAAAAATCTATTGTTTAATTGTAACATTGCCGGCTATCATGGGGTACCTTAGCCTGTTTTTTTTTTCGCCCTGTCGCTCCATATTTTTTCTAGAAAAATCAGAGAAACAACAAATTAAATTGGTGTGGCCTTAATTTTCTAATTCCATATAGCAAATGAATGTACCCGAATCCTCCAGGTTGAGTTTCATCCCGTGCTCCACCTCCTGTCGCACCAGCTGCAGCGTTCGCTCAAAAACCTCCGCCGCACGTGCCAGGCTCAGGGCTTCAGGGGACGGGAACCGCATCAACTGGAACATGGAAAAAGCAGAATGTTATACCCTCTACTCATGTGATGTGATGTCTCATTCAAACACTTGTACATTGTACGAACAAAGCACATACACACACACGCACGCACGCACACACACACGCACACAAACACACGCACACACACACAGGCACAGGCACAGAGACACACAGGCCAGGCTCAGGGCCTCCGGGGAGGGGAACCGCATCAACTGGACAGGGGAAGAGCAGATTGTTATACCCTCTGATGTGATGTCTCATTCAAATACAATGTACTTAGTAGTACATTGAACGAACACAAGCAAATACATACACACACGCACATACACACATACTCACATACACACACACACACTCACTCACTCACTCACACACACACACACTCACACACCACACACACACACGCACACACACACTCACTCACTCACACACACACACACACAGACACACACACACACACACACACACACACATACACACACACACACACACAAACACACCCCAAACAATACCTCTCTGGATATGGCAGAAATAATACCAGGGTTTTGAAACCCTTCCTACCTGCAGCAGTTGAGAAGGCATTCAAGGACATGTAGGCCAGGAGAACAGGTCATTTGGGGTCGTGTTGAAGACACAGTCCACACACATACACATGTACACAAACACACACACTTACTGTACACACAAAAATCATTCATAGAATAGGGCGTTTTGGTTCATGTTGATGGCACGGTCCACACACAAGCAAACATACATGTACATACAAACACACACAGACAGATACACACAAGCACAAACACACAATCATTAAAACAATACCTTTCAACACAGAGGCGACAACAAAGTCCCCGTGTTTGGGTGGGCTGAGAAAATTCATTTCGGGTTGTGTTGATGGCATGGTCAAACAAACAAACAAACACACAAGCAAAGCATTCCTACCTGCAGCAGTTCAGAAGGCGTGCGAGGTCGTGTGGGCCTGGAGAAGAGGTCCTTTTGGGTCGTGTTGATAGCACGGTCCACACACAAGCAAACGTTATACATGTACACACACACACAAACACCAGCAAAGATACACACACACACACACACACAACCTTCCAACAACAGTTACTGTACCTGCAGCAGTTCAGAGGGAGTGCGAGGCCGTGTGGGCCTGGAGAAGAGGTCGTTTCTGGTCCTGTTGATTTCGCGATCCACACTGTTGATGGCCTGCTGTATGGACGGCCCCACAAATGGATCTCCGATGAAGTTGTTGGTTTCTGGAACTGAAAACAGACAAAGGTGTGATGACTACAACGTGGCATGATATACTGTTGTCAATCAGTGAACAAAATACTTTTTTTGAACCAGGCAAAAATTAGGTTGCCCATCAGAATTTTAGGTTGTCCCACCTATAAGTTACTACTTTCCTCAAATTAAGTAATGTTACATACATAAGCCTTTGACAATATTTTAACAGCTTTTGGTTAACTGATACTAAGAAATAGCCATTAATACCTAAAGTTAAAAAGCATCTGCCGGATACAGTGGTGCAAGCCAAGTGGGCATGATTTTGGGGGTAGCACATTGGGCTACCTAGGTTCAAAAATAGGTTGCCCCAAGTAAAATTTGGTTACCCAGGGCCACTGGGCAACCAGGTATTTTGCACGCTGAGGTACAACAGACTTAGATGGTATGGCCACCTCCAGAGAATGGACAGGGACAAATGGCCAAAGAGGATCCTCACACTGGATGTGGAGGGTCCAAACACCCATGGCCGCCCTAGAAGGAAATGGTACGACAACATACAGGAGGACATCCACCACCTGAACTTAAAAAAAATCAACCCACAGGACAGAGACAAGTGGCGTGCTGCCATCAAGCCCCAGATGTATTGTGCAAGCACGTCTAACCCTCGGAAGACGGGGAACAACAGACGATAAACCGGACAGTGAGTGAATGTGAGTGATACAGTAACTGTATCAAACCTAACCACGTACCCAGCACAGTGAACTGCATGCTTGTGGAGGCAAAGCCTATGGTGTTTCTGGCGGAACACTCGTACCGCCCCGTGTCGGACTGGTCCACTCCTCGGATGATCAGATGGCCGATGGCACTCAGGCCGTACTTGCTGCTTTCTGTAAGGAACAGTTCGATTATCAATGAATGGCGATTCATACAAGTCAGAGATCAATAATATAATTATTATACAAAGTCAAACAAGACAATTTACATGTAAGAATACCGGTAATTCACATCACAATTTTCTCTAGTTGATAATCCACTATTTAGGATGTCAAGTTACAAGTACAAGTACTGTATGAATCATTTTTTTTTACAGCTTGACATTATGACTTGTATGTACTATAGATGCAGAAAAAGTACACATTCAGTCAGTATTTCCAGCTCTGCGTCTACTTTTTTGTATAATGCTGGCACAAAAGGAAACTGATGTAATTGCCGGCTGAGGTTTTCCAACTTACAAGGTGTGTAAGTACATGTACATGTATGTAATGTCTATAATGGTTGCACAAATGGAAGATGAGTACTAGTGAGACTTACCTGAGATCTGTATGCCATCTTTGCTCCATGTAATAGCCAGCTGAGGCTCTCCCACGGCGCTACACACCAGGGTGATCTCCCCTCCTGCCTGCACCGTCAGGTCTGGGTGGTACTCTAGCCATTACACGTATGCTACACAACACCAGGGTACCACTTACCTGAGATCTGTATGCCATCTTTGCTCCATGTAATCGCTGGCTGAGGCTCCCCTACGGCGCTACACGGCAGGCTGATCTCCCCTCCCGGCTGCACTGTCAGGTCTGTCGGTGTCTCCGTGAACGTTGGGGTCACTGCAAACCAATCAATCAATCAATCAATAAATTAATCAATCAATCACGACACTACATGACAGGGTGATCTCCCCTCCCGGCTGCACTGTCAGGTCTGTTGGTGTATCCGTGAACGTTGGGGTCACTGCAAACCAATCAATTAATCAATCAATCAATCAATCAATCAATCAATCAATCAATCAATCATAAAATTTGGGGTTACTAAAAACCTGCCAGGAAACAAAGACATCAGATCTATTAATACATAGTTAATAGGCAACCTTGAATCAAGTTTCCTTAGCTACATGTAGTTTACGTCCTTCTCATAACAGATGTCTCTGGTTCAGTAGCCCTTGTGCAATCACTACAGCAGGGGGCTAGGGTAGCCTCCATAGTATGCCAAAAACTGGGGGTTTTGGGGGTCTTCATGGTCTTTGGAAGCTTTGATGTGCTATTTTCTGATTGCATATAGACAACATAGCCGGCCTGGTTGAATTACCCCCGTTTTTTTTTTAACTGGGCTAATCAGAGAACAGCAGAAGACCACCAAACCCCCAGTTCTATAAGCCTGCTACAGAAGCTAACAGCAGGGGGCTAGGGGGCTGGTAGTAGTTGACTGTGTTTAACTCCTGTACTCTCTCTCAAATCAGAGTGCCAAGAAGAGAAAGCAGTATGTACCCAAAAGTCTTTAGTATGACTCGGCAGGGATTGAACTACTGAATGTAAGGCACGAACTCCAGATCTACATTAAATCTTGGCCATTGCACTGGTCAAGTTTAACTGGCAAAATCCAAGGGTTAACGATCCAACTGACCTCTGGCCTTGACCGATTAAACTTTCAATCAAAAATATTACAATGATCCACCTCACCAACTTATACAGATGTATGTTTGCTATAATGATCAGTATTTGTGATGAAAAAAAAAAGTAATTATGACTGCAAATTAAGGTGAATCTCTTAATAAACCTCAAAGGTTTCTGTTTCCCCTGCACATTTACTTAACCATTTCCAACAAGTGATTTGTTTTTTATGTGCATATAAACAATAATAATAAACAAACCTCTGGCCTTGACGGTGAGGTCGGCCCGTGCCCTGTCCACGCTCGCCACGTTGACGGCCTGACACTCGTACGTCCCCCGGTCATACGAGGTCACACGGGAGATGCGCAGGATTCCGGAGGACAGCACGGTGAAACGCCGGTCGTCTGGTAGCTGGTTACCTAGGCGACAGAAACATTACAGAAATATGGCCATTATTACAAAATACGAAAAAAATACTGATGATGCTCAGCTGAAAGTTTGAAACAAAAAACAAATTTGCTCCACTTAATTGTAGACAGATATCAACATGGTAGGCCAATAAACTGCAATTGGATACACCGGATACGGTCATTCCTGCATGAAAGTGCTTCCTACAGAAATTAACATTTGAATTCCTACAGGAGAGTTCTATTTAATGGTACTGGTACAAAATGTATTGGGACTGTGCAACATGGGAAACGTGGAATTCAAACTTAAACTTGGAAGTGTTAGAAATTGCTTTGACCATCCGAGTACAATAACTACAATGTAGAAGGTATGCCTTTCTAAATGATTTTGTCAGAATGAATCCTACCACGTTAAGCCAAGACTCACCGTTGACTGTCCACACGATGACGGGAGTGGGGTGCCCCTCGGCTCTGCAGTCAAACTCCACCGATGTCCCCTCCACCACATCAGCATCCTGGGGCCGGACTGTGATCCTGGGAGCAGCTGCAGGGATACAGAGTACAGTATATGTCAGTCTTTCCACAATGGAGACTCGAAAAGGGGAGGCACATGTGATGATACACATTCATCTTGTTATTTTTTGATACTGTAATGTATGTAAATGTAATTTTATGTTAGCTGTAACGTTATGTAGTAATCCCGTGTCTTTTATGTCCTCTCCTGGAAGACTACAAACATGTAGCTGTCACTTACATGTAGGTAGACAGCTAAAGGAGAGGTTGAACTTCAATTAACTCCAAAAAATTCTTTTCAAATTCAATCTGTACCTGGAAATAATGAAACTAAGATACAGCATACATGTATAAGACAGTGGATTGATTGGCAGTGATGTACACAATTATTGAATGCATTTCCTTTACAGCAAAACCTTATACTTCACAACAGTGCCATCTAGGTGCTACACAATGTAAGTGCAGGTACTACATGTAGGACACCTCTACACACAAGAGATGAGCCACTGAAAACTTTGCCTACATTACTAGTAAGACTAGTACATGTAGATGCAGAAGTCACATGTAGTAACTGGCTATTATAGCGCTGAGAATACAAATTTTAAAACTGAATGGCAATCAAATGTTCCTTCTTGTCTTTCACAGTATATTTTTCTTTTAAAAACACCTTTTTCATAAAGAGAAAGACAATATACATGTAGGAAAGTTATATTCCCTGACAGTACTCCAGTAGCAGCTTTCTTCAATAGTTCTAGCCACCGTCCCTTGGAATGTATTTTGAGTGACAGGCCTGGGGCCAATTCAGCCTCTGACATTTGGAAGGTCAAAGAAGTCTAACCTCAACATTTAAAAGTCTGTTTGTATACACAAGCGACAGTGAATACATGTAATCACATAATGACAAAATACTGCCCATGGCAACAGTGGGCAATTTATCATAAGTCATTACCGCAGGTGACAAGGACAGCTGACATCTGTCCAAGAGTCCTCGATAAAAAGACGTAGCTCTCAAAATCATTTCTTTCTGCATATCTGCACTGGTGTACGTAACATTGAGAATTACCTGCACCAGAGAAATTTTACCTGCCTAGTGCACCATTTAGAATTTAAGGAAGTATGGATCATACTAAAAACTTTTCAGAAACCATTGCCATTATTTCTTTTATACAACATAGGCGGTAACAGTCAATACAGCAAATAAAATACACACACACCTAATATGTTACATAAACCCAGTACTCCTGTGTAGGTAAGGTACAGGTAGACACCAGAATACCTGCAGAGTTACAATTTTTACCTGCACTAACCTGCATATGCAGGTGGTATTTCGAGCCCTGAAACCCTCAATCTGATAACACTATGCAATGACACTTAATTAGATAGTACAGCACTTTTTATTTTCCATATCACAAGTTCAACGTCTGACATCTTGATACACAACACTACAGTAACTTGTTGAAGAGATTCATTTGTCACGTATAGATACAGTTACTACAGGATTCTTTCAACAGTGACAAGTTTGAAGGGTAAGGATCTCGGGCCTTGCACTCTCGCGAAACTAGGCCACTCCGTGAACAAGATGGACTGATAGTCATCGAAAATTTGGAGGTCAGTATCCTTACCCTTCCAACTTGTCACTGTTGAAAGAATCCTCTAGTAACTACTGTAACAGTAACTGTTTTCAAAAGAATGCAGTCACCTAGCATCACAGATGCTATCACAGTCATCACTACAAGCCTCTGTACATGCACCTATTAATTTCCCTGTAATGATCTGACTTCTTACTCACTCACAGCTAATTGGGTTAACCCAGGTACATGTGTATTCCCTCGCCAGTCTGTCCCTGATTTCCCACGGGCTCTTGAATGGATATTCCACAAGGCGACTTCTTGTTTACCTTAAATGAACTTCTTTGGAGGTAGAAGACCTACAGCATCAGCAAGAATACAGTGAAGAAGGAGAATTGGCCAAAGAAGCTTAAATAACAGGTTCTGAGCCAAGTTCAGAAAAAGATACACCTGAAGCCCATCTCACAGATTCAGAATCTTCCCCTGAACACCAGCTGACCAAGATAGGATGAGGTTTGGGAGCAGTCAACATTGCATCAGAATTTTGTCTGTCGCAGATAGTGAGTGAGTGAGTGAGTGAGTGAGTGTGTGTGCGTGTGTGTGAGAGAGTGAGTGAGTATGTGAGTGCATGAGTGAGTGAGTGAGTGAGTGAGTGAGTGTGTGTGCGTGTGTGTGAGAGAGTGAGTATGTGAGTGCATGAGTGAGTGAGTGAGTGAGTGAGTGAGTGAGTGAGTGAGAATGAGTGAGTGAGTGAGTGAGTGAGTGAGTGAGTGAGTGAGTGAGTGAGTGAGTGAGTGAGTGAGTGAGCAGACGATACATTTGAAAACAATAGACAGGATGTCATCCTTAAATACGCTAATACCATCTTAAATGAGACGACAGGGTTGGACAAGTCCCATTGCCCACTTGCCCAGGGCAAGTAAAAGTACCGTTCGGGCAAGTAAATATCGCCCTGTACTTGCCCGATTGGGCGAGTTAATTTTTTATACATTGTTTGGAGCAAAATTACACATCATTTCGAAATAAAGATATTGTATTGATAAAAGTAAAAAATAAGCCCTTTTGTCCGAAAAGTCTCTCTAAGTACCCTTATTTTGGTAAATATAGCAAGCAACATTAGAAACTTTCCTTTTTTTATTGAAAAATAAAATAATTCTCTTTCTGCAAGTAAAATGCATAGAAAAACGTCATATTTCGGGCAAGTGAAAAGTTGGTTCGGGCAAGTGGAAATGACCATGTACTGGCCCGGTAGGGCAAGTGGATTTTTGAAAACTTGTCCAACCCTGGACGTTCTGCTGAAGTGCTATGCACGATACACATTTATATGATTTGCACAGGCTCAGTACATGTACATTCTACCAACATGCTAAATTTGTGCTGATGATCACACAATACCAGCCAAACTGAATCTTAAACCCTTGTCCTGCGGGGCCCATATATATATATGGGTTGTACATACAGTACCATCTATATAGTGCCCTGTATATGTGCGATTTGGGGGTGTTTCTCGTGCAACGCATCACTCCGCAGTGAAACGCAACAAATGCGAAAGTAACTACGCCGCCGCAGGGCAAAAAAAGTCAAGGGTCTGTAACCTGATTAAGACATGAAATTATTTGAAAATATTGTGTAAAAATTGCCAGCAGGACAAGGGTTAAGAGCCCAATGTGGAAGATATCTAACAAGGTATGTAACATACGTCACCCATTGAACCATTTCAAGTCTGGAAAACCGCCATGATCCTCAAGTGGTATTTAGGCCAGGTTAAGTCTTGAGCCTCTGATGGATCGAAGACGTCAAACTTTTCTATTTCTTGGAAACACAGCTGTGCGCTACATGTACTAAGTACTTACACTGGGTACGTACTTGTATGTCGGTCAAACTGAGTACCATGGAAGTCTGACTTGCATGCATCTTGCTTGCATAGACCTGGCTGCGATGTACTTTTTAAGGATCATGTTGATCAAATAAACCATTGCTTCATTCATTCATTGATTCATTCATTCATTGATTCATTCATTCATCCATCCATCCATTCATTCATTCATTCATTCGTTCATTCATCTTGTTACGAGAAAATGGCAGGTACAAAATGACAATCATGCAACACCAGAATCTCAGGTCATCATATGTAATTTCCACCTCTTGATGTCCCAACTCCCACAAATATCCACACTGGGAATATGAAAGACTATGTACATTGTGATGCATGCTGCAGAAAGCTGTTCTTTGCCAAAAACTGGCTGTTATTTATCATGGAAGGTGTTAGAAAGTGATGTGGTATACACATGTACGTGTAAGCCAACTTCTGCCACTGGAAACTTGCACCGATGTCAATGTGAAAAGCAGACTCTTCAGCTCAGAGACTTAATATCTATTACAAGACTTAACTCCCCGATCCTTCCAAACACTGTAGACATTGTCAGATATAGGACCATAAAAATGTACTGGTGGGATTTGTATCCGGATGGAAAGTAAACACTAAAGAACCCGATAAGAAGCTTCCATTTGTCTCGTAAAACTTTTACCTCACTGTAAGAACGGAGACAATGTTACATCTGTGTCCAAGGCAGGAGGGATTTTGGCATATGGCTTAGAAATATGGTACAGGGTTAAAAGACTGGCAATCTCTCACTGTTGCATTGGCATCAGTCCTGACTGTACTGTTGGGATGGGAAATTACCGATAGCAGGGCTTGAAATTTGGAATACTGGGTGCACTTAGGCACCACAATATATTTGTGTAGGCTTACCTATAGAAAAGGTACTGTTATACACTAAGTACAGTGTATACTGTAACGTTATATTCTTGCCATTTACACAGATTAGTCAGAAAGTAGTAGAGCTGGTGTGTTACGCCGAAGGATGGTTATACCGGCTATACAGATACAGAAGCTGGTGTGTTACACCGAAGGGCGTTTATACCGGCTATACAGATACAGAAGTTGGTGTGTTACGCCGAAGGGCAGTTATACCGGCTATACAGATACAGAAGCTGGTGCGTTACGCCGAAGGGCGGTTATACTGGCTATACAGATACACCGAAGGGCGGTTATACCGGCTATACAGATACAAAAGCTGGTGTGTTACGCCGAAGGGCAATTATACCGGCTATACAGATAGATACAGAAAAATAATAAAACCTTTGTTATGCCACTTGTTTACAATTCAAAGTTGAACCTAGTAGCAATTGTTTTCCTTCACTAATGTCTTCTTGGATTTATAGGTTGGTGCACCTACATGTATTCCCGAATTTCGAGCCCTGTATGGTTAGAATACTGGCAATCTCACACTATTGCATTGGCACCAGTCCTGAATGCACTGCTGGGAAAGGATACACTGTCAGATGTGAACACTGCTGGGAAAGCAATAGAGGTGAACCATTACGTAACCACATAAATCAAGCTGCTAGATAAAGTCTCTGAGGAGTCAGACTTTTCAGACAGCATTCGGCAAACCATTGGGTGTACAAATGTACAATGTACCCCACAGTTCCATCATAGGAGACAACATTGGTATCAACAAAGAGAGTAAAATACTCTAGTCTACAATGCCATACCGTAAAGTGCATTTATTGGCTTACATTTGTAGCTCTTTTTGTAGGTAACTTTAATCCCTACGCTGAAATAATCATAAGAACTGGTGATACATTTTACAGGCACACAGCAAGCTTAAGTTAGTATATGATTTTTAAGTGGTACATTTGACATTTCAACATTTCTTATAATGATTGCAAAACTTAGTGTTGAACTTCCTTACAACCTAAAACCTTACAGAAACAATACAGCAGTATTGTTCTCCAACATCTGCACAGTTAAATATGGTATGTAGTGCCCAAAAGACCAACACTTTAGAAGGCTAAATAGTCTAACAACACCATGCTGCTTTAATTTTGCTGCCGACAGTTAAGAAAAATCAAGTTCAAGCCCGCCGCACGCATCTTCTGTTGCCTTCCACCTCTAGCATTTAGATCTTCCTGTATCATACATTTAAGGCCACACCAATCAATTTGTTGTTTCTTGGATTCGCCCTGTCCATTTTTTTTCTGATTTGCAAGAAGAAAAAAAAGATTTTAGGTTCTGACTCAACTGCAAAATGCTCAAGGTCATATTTTGGTTCCAATGGTTCAGGAAAGTCCTTTTCTTCCTAGTTGTTACAATTTTTCAATGTAACAATGCAACTTTGTTTCACTAAAAGTTCAAAATCTATTGTTAAAACCAGCCTGGTATGTTGACTTCATTGCTCATATCGTAACATTTCCGGGCCTTGGCCTGTTTTTTTTATTATTTTTATTTCCCCTGTCACTTCTGATTTTTTCTGAAAAAATCCAAGAAACAACAAATCAAATTGGTGTGACCTTAACAATGACATAATTTACTGCCCGATAGCTTTTAAATTTCCCAGACGACATTCGCCAAAATCAAGGTCACGCCCGCAGCACGCAACTTTTGAACCTCTAGCAGCCTGACATTTAACGTTAGATCTTCCTGTCTCTTACCTTTAACAATGACATGATAAATACTGCCGAATACCCACCTTAATTTTGCAGACGACATTTGCCAAACCAAAATCAAGTTCAGCCTACAGCACGCGCCATCCAAGCAGGTTCAACACCCCACCCCCTCCACCTTACTTGCACTCCTAGCTGTCTGACATTTGGATCTTCAAGTGTCTGGTAACTTTACATGTACCTCTCACAATGACAATGATTTACTGCCAGCCACTAGCCTTAATTTTGCAGACGACATTCACTACAATCGAGGACAGCCTACATCACGCAACTTTTGTTCGTAGTGGTTCAATTATGGCCCCCACCCCTTGCACCTCTACCAGTCTGACATTTAGATATTCATTCTCCCTCATACCTTTAACAATGACATGATAAGCTTTAACTAACTGATAGTTTGGTTGCCTTGCACTAGGAATGTTCCATAGTCCCCTACTTGCACTTTTAGCATTAATATATTCTTGTGTCATACTTTAACAATGACATGATAGCTTTAACTGACAGCTTCAATTTTGCTGCTAAAATTCTCCAAAATCAAAGTCAGCCCACAACTTTTGTTGCCTTGGAAGTTCAATAAGCTGCCCTAACTTGCACCTCTAGGAGCTTGACATTTGGATCTTCAAGTGTCTGGTACCTCTAACAATGACATGATTTATGGTGAGATAGCCTGATAGGTGCATGCATCAGACACGTTGACAGGTAGGGTACGGACAGCGACCAATTAACACATTCTGCCCATACTGAACCCTTGTTCCTGCATCCAGTCGCTCAGCTCAACATCAGGAAGTCACTAGTGTTTTGCTATGCTCCAAGCAGAGGTTTGGAGTTTTTAAAACGTTTTTAAGGTTTTCTTTACGCATGGTGACCAATTAACACATTCTGCCCATGCTGAACCCTTGTTTCTGCATCCAGTCAGTCGCTCAGCTCAACACCAGGAAGTCAATGGTGTTTCGCTACGCTCCAAGTAGAGGTTGGGGCTGTTTCAGATGTTTTTTTGGTGTTTTGTCATGATCTTTATTTTGTTGACTTTCGTCCTGGGCTAAGAAAAGCTTACAAAATACATGTACATGTAGATCTGGATGTTTTTTTAGGAGTTTTGCTGGGATTTCTATTTTGTCTGCTATTCCTTGTCTAAGAAAAGCTAATAAATAAATAAGTAACAAATAAAACCAGAACCTTCAGCTTCTAAGTCAACAACCCTAACCACAAGATCACCTTGCCACCTTGTGATTGTGGCTGTTAAAGCTAAATGTACATGATGTTGATTTATTGATCTATAAACTTAAGGGTCAGGTTTAGTCGGGACAAACCAAACAAAACCTCCTCCATGTTTTACCATTCGAAAGTCGTTCCGCTCGAGATAAAAGTCGAGGCGGGATGGGAAAGCAGGGAGGGAGATTGTTCGCATGTGTGTCCGGTTTTACAAGTGGAGTCATCTGTGCAAACAGGGAGGGGAGAGGGGAGGGGGGAGGGGAGATCCGTTTCCCAATCTTACGTGATTGATAGCACGATTTTGTGGGACTTGATGGCTCCTAACTCAGCCTCTGAGTCTAAACAACCGAATTCAGCTGGAGAAAATCAGGAAAGGAAGGGAGGGAGATCGTCACAGTTTGCCTCAGTCAGCTGAGATCTTAATTGTGGAGGACGGGCTTTCACATTCAGAGTAGTCTATGGTTAGGTAGGATGTGTGGATCTGTCCAATTTGGACCACTTCTTGTCTCTCTCCTCTTCAAAAAAGTTCAGACAGATTCACAATGCATTGTCACAGAGAAGTTGACATGAGATGCAAAATGTAGAAAGTGAAATTAAAGGGAAAGAAAGTGATCTAGAACCAGCTAATTGAAGAACCAACAAATTAAATTATTGTGGCCTTACAAAAACACAAATACATGATGTAGTGGATTAGGCAAAAGAAGGCTTTTCACCCGAATCGTGCCTTGAACACATACATATGCAATGTGGTTGGCAGATCGTGCAATAGAGAGATTGGACAGAAAAAATATGCCACAGAGGGCTACTGAGGTCATCAGGAAGAATGCTTGATACCCTGGATAGAACAGAGTCTTGACGGGTAGAAATTACAGGGAAACAGATGCACAGGAAACTTAGCCTGAAAGTTCATCTGTGTTGGTAGAAGTCATTCAGAATCTGGTTTGAAGTGTGATTTCTAACATGAAAAATTGGACTTACACAAATGAAATCAAATACCAACCATCACCTATGTATAATGCAAACTGAAGCTATCAAAACAATGTTCTTTTAAGACAACTGTCAGACATATGAGATTAACTTTCTTACCAACGACTATGGAACACAAACTTCCAGATGCAAAAGTTACCATCAAAGAGTTTCAAATGTGAAGTTAATTCTTTCCTAAGTACACACTGCTAATGCTGTACTAAAGGTGGTTTGAATAAAAAATAAAAACTACATGTAATGTTACCACTATCAATATCAGCACCACTGACATTTTGTTTATACAAAGCCAAAGACAATCACAGAAAATCACTGTTGCTTGACCCAGGTATCATGAAGAAGAATACAAATGGAGTATATCTAAGCCCTATCAGAGCTGTTAAGATATACATGTACCTATATCATGCCAAGGTCACGGAAAATTGATTTTACGAAGTGCAACGCAGATCAAGGTTTGCGATATCTACTGTAAATGGCCCTCTCCTGGGCTGACATTATCTGTAATATGTCACAGGTGCAACTGGTACTCTTAGAAGGCCCAGGAAAAAAAATTGGTGTTTCTTGTTTCCCGACCGACCCTAGAAAAAACTAGTACTGCCGACCCTGTAAAAAGCTGCCAATACCCTAGACAAACTGCCTACCCTAGACTTTTGTGTGTGTGTGTGTGTGGACTCCTGGAATTTTTGGAACTCATCAAACTTTTCTTAGACTAGCTCCATGATCTGACACCTGAGTAACGAAACATTGTACAATAATTATTATTAGTTTTCCAACATTGACATTGAAACCATAAGTGTTCTCATGCAAGTTTTACTTTCAAAATTGTTAGTCAGTGAATTCTATAAGTTGGATCCCTATATAGAGATTACCAAAGTCTAAAGAAAAGAAAGAAAAAAAAAGATAATCCCTACCTATGGACCCTAATTTTTTTCAGGACTGAAACAGGAAACACAACATTTTATTTCCTAGGCCTAAGGTACATCTAAGACCAGACAGTCACGCAGCTTACACACAGGACTTGTCGCCGACCAGTAGACTGTTATGACAAGCTTACGCAGACAGGCTGTCCACCTCTAAGTAGAGACTATCACAACAGAATTGATGCTACAGTCTGAGAAAGGATACAGAAAAAAAATCGCAACCTTGCCTACCTTAAGTAAAGACTATCACAACAGAGGCAATGATGCGAAATGGGACAGGCTAGAGACAGAAATTGTAACTTGGCTTCCCTTAAAGTAGAAACATCCAGAGACTATGCATGATGTACAAAATGACTGATATTCGGAGTGATAAACTAGTGGACGTACCAACTTAAGTATCTAAAACCAGCTCAGAACAGAAAACAAGTACCAGCTGGTGTGTTATGCCGAAGGGCGGTTATACCGGCTATACAGATACAGAAGCTGGTGTGTTACGCCGAAGGGCGGTTATACCGGCTATACAGATACAGAAGCTGGTGTCTGATATGCCGAAGGGCGGTTATACCGGCTATACAGATACAGAAGCTGGTGTGTTATGCCGAAGGGCGGTTATACCGGCTATACAGAATGATACAGAAGCTGGTGTGTTACGCCGAAGGGCGGTTATACTGGCTATACAGATACAGACACAGAAGTGAGAGTTATCATCCCAGCATTAACGTGTTCAAAAACCTGTTTCTCCTATAACTATGATCATTATACATCATGTAATTGTAGAGTGGAACTCACTGCCACCTAGTAGGGGCATCCTAACTAGATAGCAAGCTGGTGTGTTAAGCAAAGGGTCAGTTATACCGGCTATACAGATACAGATGCTAAAGAGTCTAATAAAGAAAAAGGTTAATAAGAAAATGACAACCTTGCCTCCTTCCCTGGTCATTCCTTCTGTCCGTATTGTGGCCTCTTTGTGCTGGGTGGCTGTTTTGGACTACATCTGCGAGCGAATTCAGGTACCTCTGCTCTATGAAGGGCCTGTTGCGGTGTGGGTTTGCTCTTTGCCTGTCAACAATGATGTTGGGAGGGCTGTTCAAGTAACCGTGTTCTTCTTCTATCTCTTCTAACGATGCAGAATCGGCGGTGGGGTTGTTACTGTTTCCAACTGCCACTTCTTCGGACTCACCAATGTTTGCAATCTGTCCGTATTGACTGTTAATTTGACCCTCCCTGTGGCCTATTCTGTCATGTCTCAGTCTGTGTCTAACCCTTGGTTGCTCCTCCTCCTCAATTACTACCCGACTTTCATGTTGCCGATCTTCACTCCTTTCTAAGTCCTGGGAGTTACTACTCGTTTGTCCAGTTTGTCTTGTGGGAGGATTCCCCCTACTTTCTTGCCTACCTAAAAGTCTGTAGAGTTGACCACCCATGTTTCTTTGAGATCCCTGACTTGTTGTGGTTGAAGTGGACTGGCCTGCAGAAGCTGGTATCGGTCGGCTGAGAATGGTGGCGCGGTTTCTTGCGGTCTGACCCTGGTTTGCCAGTTGTAGGCGGAGTTGTTCCCTGTTTCTGTTGTTCAGCGAACGCTGTATCTGCAGGTTGTACATCTCGGCTATCCTTGCCCTCATCTGTGCAGGAGTTTCTTCTGCATTGTTGCTGGAACTTGTTGTACTTCTTGAGTTTGAAGCTGCAGGTTTTGGTGTGTTGTCGTCATTGGATTCGCCTGACACGATTTCTGCAATTTGGCCGTAACTTTCTGACGAATGTTCTACGTCATCAGTTCTTCGTGACGCTTCACTTTGGCCTACGACTTTGGTCACGATTCTTCCGTCGCGATATGTGACTTGGTAGGTCCTGGGTTCAGCTATTCTGTGTTCAACATTGTTTCTTGTACTTTCATCTTCTGTTTGGGAATGGGATAGTGTCAGAGAAGTCTTTTTCGCATTGCGAGAGGGTGGGACATTAGTAGGGTCTTCTTCTTCGTATGTAACTAGGAAGGAATTTGAACCGGTGGGTGCTCTCTCGACCTTTTTCAACACAGCCGGCTGGCCTAACGAGCTTGTCTTTCCGGCTTCTGCTGTCGCCTTTTTCGAATTACCGGCAGCACCGGTAGTAACTTGATCGGCTGGTTGGCTTTCCTCGTACGTGACACGATAGGTGTTGCTCACCCTGCCAGTTCTCTCAACTTTCTTCCTTGCCATGCTGTGAGTTGTAGACGTTTCCACCGAGCTACTACTACTACTACCGGTACTACTACTTCCAGATTGTAAGTTATTGTTTCCTGTGTTTCTTCCGTCTACCACGACATTTCCTCTGTCGTAAGTCACCGCAAACGTGTTGAGTTTTACGTCGCCTGTCTCCCGAGGGCTCTTTGATTCTTCGTCCACGTTGCTCCTGACGGTGTCGGGTTTCGAATTGGTGTCGGGTTTCACATCGGTGTCTTGTTTCATGAACGAGTTCCACTCCTCGCTGATGCTCTCCTCCCGTTCCGCTGGCCTCATCGCGTCGCTGAGGTAGGCAACGAAGTTCGCATTTATCTCCTTCTCCCTCTTCAAGTCGTCTTCGCTTGACGTCAGGACTTTCTGAAGGAGGCTCGGTGGCTTCTTCCTGGCATCATCAATCTTCGAGTGAGTGTCTCTTGCAGCTCCGCTGACGTCTTGATCATTTTGTGCCTCGTATCCGCCCGCTGGGAAGCTGATGTCGGTCCAACCCGGGGTGACCACCATCGGCGGCTCCGTGATTGGCGGTTGCGGTTTCTCTGTCACCGTTGGCAACTCTTCTTCTTCTACCGCCGCCGGCTTTTTTCCCTTCTTCGTCTTCTTGTCCCCACCTGTCATGGGGCGGATCGTGATCCACCGTTGCGTGGCGCCGACCGTGTAGTAGACGTACGGGTACTGGTACCTCCTCCTCACCTGTGTCGAGGTCTGCGTGTTCCTGCAAATCCCTCCGTGACAGTCGAGCCTGTTCCTATTGAGGGTGTTCACGCTTCCGTGCACTATGTTGTCTTGAGTAGGAATGCCGCCACCGCTTGCGGGAGTTACGGAAGGACGACGTCTGTTCTTAACTTTGGTCCTTGCGCCGCGATTGGGAAATCCCGATGACGAAGAAGATGGCTGTACACGTTGTTGTTGCCTGTTGTTTCCTCGACTGATCGCTGTTGCTGCCCTGGAGGTTGACGGTTGAGACACCACATAATATGAAGAATAGCCCTGGGGGGAGGAAGGTGACAACTGGTTGGACACGGTGCCAGCTCTCTGTACGGGACGTGACTGTGACAGGCCCAGGTTGTACAGCACCGAGCGCAGTTTGGGGGGGCTGCGAGTCCGATACAGATAATAGCTGCCCTCCGCACTACACTGCTGGCAGAAAAATAGCAGCTTGACACAAATAAAAATGAAAAATCCGAGAGAAAGACTCTTTCCAGTCATGGTTACCTGCGTGCGTTGCACTGCTTGAAGAACATGATTAGCAAATGATCCCTGCCTCCAAGTGCGAAGGTGCCTCCTCTCTTGTGACCTCTTGGGTTGGATCTGACACCTCTGACCCAGATCCTAGCCCTGATTGTCAGTCTTAGACCCGAGTCCTCATTTCCCTGTGTCCAGAATAGCGGAGTGTGTTAAACAGGTGGATTCCTTCTTCTTTGCCAGATACACAGACTCGAATACCAAGAGACCGTAACTCTGGATCTGGATTGGCTTAAATGTAATCTACAAGCCAAGAATGAACCTCACTTTTTTTCCGGATTCGTGCTCCGCTCCAAAGATAACTGCATGGGTTGTCAATTGTAGCCGTTTTTTTGCCCGCACGTGACCGCGAATTCCAGGCAACAGGCGACCTGTGGTGCAGTTATAATGACACAGTCCCAGGGCACAATTTTCTCCACACAAATTGGGTACAGATCCGAGCAATTCCCCCTGCAAACTTTTCAATTACTTCTGACAGCGTAGAATAAAGTTGCAAGTGTGTCTTCTTTCCCTTTACGTGATCTTGGCTGCCCGTGTTTCCCTTGGCTCCGAGTTCAGTATCCACAGACTCTCCGGCCTTGCCCTTTTGTCCCCTAGAATTCTTTACACACAGTGTCTCGGTTCTCCAATGACCAACAGCTCTCAGTCGTTACAGTTGAAGATGCGTGACAGTTTCGTCCTCCGGGTTCTTTTCTTTAACGAGATGCAGATTAATTGGAGTGGTTCGCGTATAGTAAAATTATGTTCCTTGATTGGTTGATAGTTTTTTTTTTGCAGGCACAATAAGACATAAAGAGTGTGGCTCTAGCTTCCTTCCTGCTTTCCACACAGTTAAAGATTTTCCCTGGAATGAGAATTCGTGTTTCTTGTTGCAACGATCAGTTTTTTCCAGTCACATGCAAAACAAAGCAAAAAAGAGTGTTCACTTCACTAAATTCCTTCAGGCTTTCCACCACAGTTGAAGATCTCTCTCCCTTGACTGAGTTGGCAAGAAGTCTTCAAAAAGGACACCCCAAGAAAAAAATTATGTTCCTTGTTCAGTTTTCCCCAGTCACGTATAAACAAGACAGCAAGGGTGCACATAGGTAGCTCCTTCCTGCTTTCCTTCCTAATTGAAGACGTCTCTCTCCTTTACTCAAGATTGGCAGCCGGTCACGAAAAGCCCACCCCTCCAAAAGCACACCACACCATCCAGGCTTCCTGCAGGCCTGAGGTCTTTCTTTCCCCGCTCCACAAAATCTTTTCCAGCGACAAAAATCACTGCTGTATGTTTCCCCCGAAGACCCTTTCTCTCTCCCGTCCTGTATGTAGACCACTCCTCCCAGCTCACAGTGCCTGGAGATGGTTGGCTGGAAGCTTGACGAGCCACGAAGGACAAGCAGAGAGAAACGTACACCTTCCCTGCTATGCCTACTGGCAGGTGAGCTAATGAGTGGCCCACAGACTGGGCTAGCCCCTTGCCTATAGCACTGTGCGAGCACCCTACCGTAACTCCTGTTTGTTTTGTAACTAAGCTATCCACCAATCTGGTGGTTGGAACAGTAAATGAGTCTACCAGACAATTCTGCTTGGCCTTGGTGCTTAAACTGTTACCCAAATTAACTGTTCCGTGGCCTCTGACTTGAACTTCGAGTAACTTTTGGCTCCCTTTTGCGCTGTAGAAATTCGGAGATGTACGGTAACATTAGCGTGAGATAGTATCGGCGGATACTCATGTGGCTTTGTTTACTATCAACATGACCTTTGGGGTAAATTCTCTCATTGAGAAAGAACTTGTCCTACCGAAACCCGATCAGAGCATAAGCTTTCTTTTCTCTCTCTTTTTTTTTTTTTGTGAGGTGAGGTTTTGAATGAATCACTGTCTACTCCAGTCTGTGTTACTGTAAGTGCAGAAAGTTTTGGGTTGGATTTATTTCGTGATAGAAGGGAAAATGAAGTTTTAACATTGTTTTAAGTTTACATTCGAGACAATTCTTTACTACAGTTAGTAGACCTATAAAAACACTATTACAATGTTTTGATTTCATAGTACAGGGTCATCCCCAAAACCTTGAAACTTAAACCACAGGAAAAGTTACTGAATCTACAGTATACCTTTGTGTGGGCTAGAGGGACAAAAAGGTGAGAGAAACCTTGTGGTGTGTGGCCACCAGATCATGACCACCCAAATCCATTGGCAAAGCAGACAACGACAATACAAACACGATACAAACCCCGTCTCTTTTTAGCCTCCACAGCATGCCAAAAACTGGGGGTTTTGAGGGTCTTCAGGGTCTAAATGCGTGATTTTATGTGCTATTTTCTGATTGCATATAGACAGCATAGCTGGCCTGGTTTAATTACCCTCGTTTTTAGAACTGGGCTAATCAGAAAACAGCCGAAGACCACCAAACCCCAGTTCTATAAGCCTGCTACGGAGGCTAGTCTTTTTCCAAAAGGCAGTCACCGTGAAGGTGGAATTTGCAGCCTAATCTAACCGTGCTTGCCCGAAGTCCACCAAATGTAGCCAGGATAAAGTCAGAACACATGGAAGGCACAAAAGAATTCAACGCCTAAGTCAAAGGCCTTTGGCTGAAATCCAAGGAAACAAATTACAGTTCGAATGTGTCTACCGGCCTCTAATGTTACACAACTTCTGACAGCATCATATATTTTTCTTAAAGATTATCATCACACACTGATATAAGGCATGATAAGTGAACCTGTATGACCAAGAAAAACTTTTTGACAGAGTTTGTCTATCGGGTATCAGAGGAGTGTCTCTGCTATGCTAACTTTGGCTGGTGACCAAGAAGTCTATCCATATCCAACTTACATGGACATAGAAGGGATGGTGCAAGGGCAAATTCAAAAGTTAAGAAACAAACTTCACAATCTGATCAAGAAACATACAATATGAAATAAAGACTGAACTTTAACTTCCAACACTAGATATAGAATTGGGGTAAGTCCCAATTCTATATCTAGTGTTGGAAGTTAAAGTTCAGTCTTTATTTCATAATGATTTGTACCAACACAGATGAACTTTCATGCTAAGAAACATACAATATTGTACCGTGGATTTTTACTATCCTCCCTATTAGGCTCTGCAGTACATGTATGAGTCAGTCTTTTTTGGGGGCTTATAATTTTGTTTTTTCTTATGGCATATCAGTTCTCTGTATGTACTTCATTTCTTGTGTGCTATACCAGGATACCAAACGAAAAGCCAACAGAAAAGGAAGCCTGATAAAATGCCTAAAAAGCTTTTAAAAAGTCACAAACAGGCCCCCCAACCTCTACCTGTTGGTGTCAACTACATTTTGTATGTGATTTGTTCAAGTAGACCTCCAAGACATCAGCTGTCAAAATGAAAAATAGATAGGAAAGTTATCTATAATCAGCATCACATACAGGTCACTTCTGTGTAACCAAGTGCAGCAGGATCTTAGGCCACCGCAGAGTTGGGTTTCACAAATCGTACAAGTCTGAATATCATTATTAACCTTCCGCAAAGTCCCAAGGAAGAGACCCGTACCTAGAAAGTTATCTATAATTATTTGTCTATTATCAGTATCACACACTTCTGTGTTTAACCTTCAGTGCAGAAGGATTTGGGGCCATCACAGTGTTTGGTTTCATGAAACAAGTCCAAAATTAATTAATATCATGATTAACCCCCCACAGTTCTGTAAAGTCCCAAGGAAGAGACCCGTACCTAGAAAGTTATCTATATTTATTACTATTAGTGAGATTATCAGTATCACATACAGGTCACTTCTGTGTAACCAAGTGAAGCAGGATCTTAGGCCAACATGATCTTAGGTTTCAAAGGAGGTCTAAAAAAGCCCCTTTTTGAGGCCACCTTAGGAGAAGCTAAAGACCCTTAACGTTACCTGGAAAGTTACCTATTATCACATACAGGTCACTTCTGTGTTACCTTTAGGGCAGAAGGATCTATGCCACCACAGTGTTGAGTTTCCTCAAACCTGCATGTCTGAATATCACCAATAACCCCCCAAAGTTCTGTAAAGGCCCAAGGAGAAGAAAAAAGGCCTTTTCTTAGGCTAGAAGAAGACTCTTATTACATTACCTGGAAAGTTATCTACATATATATTTTATTATCAGTATCACATACAGGTTTACAGAATCTTATAAATAAGGTCCCACAGTCTTAGGTTTCATGAAACGTTCATGTCTAAATATCGGAGGAGAAGACCCTTACCTGGAACAGGGCCAGAAGTGACAACATGATACCTGTGTATGGTAACACATACCTGCCAAGGGAGACTCTGTCTCTGCAGGAAGTCCTCAAAAAGTAATGATGCAAGGAACTTTCAGCAGCCTTAATTGGGAAACATTAGCTACTGTGGCTCTGCTATTGAACTTGACTGTCCTGGCAGGATGTCCTCAGCTTTGGTGCAGCAAAATATAATACTTTGCCAAGAATGTTAATGTTTTGGGGAGTATTTGTCTGTGTGTGTGTGTGTATGTGTGTCTGTGTGTGTGTGAACGTGATAACTTTAGAATGCCTGGCTGGATTGTCTTGATATTTGGTATGTGGGTAGGTCTTGATCGGACCTAGAAATCATTAGATTTTGGCCCCCCTGGCAGCTCAGCATAGGGTAACAGTATGTCACTCTCCTTTCACCAAGTTACAACTGTAGCTACTCCCACATTTTCTCAGGCAACAAACATTCTTCTTTCCAGGCTCTTGACTTCAGACAGGCAGTCCTCAGTTAGTAATTGAGAAGACCTGGGACAGACAGGTCCTGTCAAAACGGTCCTCAAACTATTTTGTCTCCCACAAAAACATAGCAGGTGTCAGTACAAACTGCAGGGCTCGAAATTAATTTTCGGGAATAGGTATCTGTATCAGATTCTGTATAGCCAGTATAACCGCCTTTTGGTGTAACACACCAGCTTTGCAGGTACGCGGCGCGGTGGCAGCTGGCTACATTACACCGATCGACTTGTTACACCTAACCCTTGAACGTCTAGCTCTAGACATTGTTTAAAGCTATCTAAATAGATAGCTTTAAACAATGTCTAGAGCTAGACGTTGACAATCCCCCTACTGTACTTGGTGACAGTGAGTTCCACTCTGCGATAGTTCTAGGAAAGAATAAATAATTGAACACCTCAATCCTTGGTTGATAACTCTGGTACTGGCTATTTCTTGTTCTCTTCTGGGCTGGTATTAGGTACATTGTACTTGTGACTTGTGACGTGATTGGGACGTCCACTAGTTTATTGGTGAAAGGTGAAATAGGTGAAATATATATAGTTGAAACTTGAAACCAAACCTAAAGATTTGGGTGCACCAAACATTTTTTGGGTGCACCATATAAAAACAAAATAAGTAGAATGTTAGCAGAAATTAATCATGTTTCATTTCAAAAGAAAAGTACTTTAAAAATGATTTTACTATTTTTCTGACACTTTGATGTTAAGAATATCCTGTATACTAGTATACTTTTAACATCTTTACATATGTAAGCCTACGGAAATATTTGGGTGCACTGGAGCACCCACAGAAAAAAATTGGGTGCTCCACTCCAAATTTGGGTGCACTAAGGTGCACAATCATGCATCCAGTATTTTGAGTAGCCTCTACCAGGCTTGGGGAGGTGGCTGGAAAGAGTATAAATCAGCCAAATAGAGAGATAAGCATGCCAACAAGGGAGTTTGTCCGTTGAGAGAACATTTTGCCGCACGGCTTGGGACAAACTCCCTTGGCATGCTTATCTCTCTATTTGGCCAATTTCTACTCTTTCCAGCTGCCTCCCCAAGCCTGGTAGAGGCTATTTCGAGCCCTACAAAAGGGTTGTCAAACTATTTTCTCTGGCAGGTGTCAGTGTAAACTGTCATGAGAGGCAGCGCACTACCTGTCTGGACCATCACCGGAACTTGTACTTTCCTACAACAACAACATCAGGGGTGTTGACATATGAATGACACTGTTATCTTTTCCAAAGTAGACTGACTGCAGTCAAAACTGCCCAACAAGGCCATTCAGGGGCCTGGAAAAAATCTGGTCTATGTGGACAGGTGGTTTACTATAGACAGGATTCTTGATGTCAATGGGAAAAATTATCCATGGAACTGTTAAAATCTGGTCTATGTGGACAGGTGGTTTACTATAGACAGGATTCTTGATGTCAATGGGAAAAATTATCCATGGAGCTGTTAAAATCTGGTCTATGTGGACAGGTGGTTTACTATAGACAGGATTCATTGAAATGCTTGTGTATATGGGAAAAATTATCTAAGGGGCCACCAAAATGTATCAATGGCCAGGTGGTCCTTATGTAGAGGTGGTCACGTGTACCGATTTGACTATTACAGTATCATTATCAATGGCCAGATGGTCCTTATGTAGATGTAGAGGTGGTCACTAGTACAGGTTTGGCATATATCAATGGCCAGGTGGTCCTTATGTGGAGGGGGTTACTTGTACGGATTTGATTGTATAAAAGTATGAACTCAGTCCTTTCCGTTAGTAGTATCATTTTCACAATATGGAATCCTGTGAACGACAGAGATTCAACGAACGAGACATTGTTAAAGAAATGAAGGACCAACTGATATTTAAACATCTGATATGGTGAAATATTTCACTTCTTAGGTGCCTCAAAGCATTCAGTTCTCTGTAGGTGGATGAATGTTAGACATCCAGGTAATGAGATACACAAGGAAATTGTTACTCAAGCAACTGGATAGATTTGGAAAACTGTCAGACGTTTCAAGTAGCATCCACCATGGAGGTAAAATCTTTTTACCTCCATGCATCCACTTACTTTCAGTCACTTACGAAATTTTAAAGTAATAGTAGATGCTACATGTACTTGAAACATCTGACAGTTTTCAAAATCTATCCCGTTGTTTGAGTAACAATTTCCTTGTGTATAACATTCTGTTCTCTAAACATGGGACCTAATAACCCATGAAGACAGGATATTTACATACCAGGGTGTCAAAAAGATGACCTACACAACCCTTCACAGATTAACAGATCGGGATTACTGTTACAGGAGTACAGAAACCAGTTTGAGGGCATCAGCAGCTGTCAAGGCGGTCAAAGACCTTATCTCGAGATCTGTATAGCCGGTATAACTGCCTTTCGGCGTAACACACCAGCTTCTGTATCTGTATAGCCGGTATAACCGCCCTTCCGCGTAACACACCAGCTTCTGTATCTGTATAGCCGGTATAACCGCCCTTCGGCGTAACATGCCAGCTTCTGTATCTGTATAGCCGGTATAACTGCCCTTCGGCGTAACACACCAGCTTCTGTATCTGTATAGCCAGTATAACCGCCCTACGGCGTAACACACCAGCTTCTGTATCTGTATAGCCGGTATAACTGCCCTTCGGCGTAACACACCAGCTTCTGTATCAGATTCTGTATAGCCGGTATAACCACCTTTCGGCGTAACACACCAGCTTCGCAGGCACCCGGCGCAGCGGCAGCTAGTTATATCACACCGAATGACTTGTTACACCTAGCCCTTGGACATCTAACTCTAGACATTGTTTAAAGCTATCTAAAAGTAATGACAATGCCCCTACTGTACTTGGTGACAGCGATTCATTCATTCATTTGTTCGTTCGTTCGTTCATTCATTCATTCATTCATGATTCATTCATTCATAGTACTTGGCTGGTAAGAGCATAAACGTACAATAGTCTTTCTTTCAAACAACTAAAAAGACACTATTTGTATGCATTTTGCAAGAACTACCGGTATTTTCAAAGTTTGTATGTCTGAAAAATATGGCTTTTGTAACTTTTCTCTAGTGTTTCTAAGATGGATAATATACAGTTTAGACTATTGTAGGTTACTGGCAATACCAGCTGTGTCATTCTGTTTATCTCAATCAGCAACAAACTTTGGTTCATGCTTTCTCTCACTCTACCCACAATATATTAAGGTCGGCCTACCAAACACCAGGAATCACCCAGGGTATCTGTATCTAAATATTAGCTGGTATAACTGCCCCTTGGCATAACACACCTGCTTCTGCATCTGAGTGTATAGCTGATACATTGTATCACTGCCCTTCGGTGTAACACACCAGCTTCTGTATCTGTATACCCAGTATAACCGCCTTTCAGCATAACACACCAGCTTCTGTATCTGTATAGCCGGTATAACCGCCCTCCATGGAGCGCAGCAGCAGCAGCTAGCTAATTGTATATTACCCCAAACGACCTATCACACCTAAACTTTGCACATCTAACCATAATCATTGTTCAAAACTATCTAGTGATGAAGCAAATCTTGTGATAGGTACACAAATTACATGTACCCTATGATCACACACACATGTGAGAGAAACCCTAAACTTTGTTAAGATAACAGGAGGCTCCCTTCAATCATTTCGTTTGGTTTCCAGGCTTCTGCCAGACACAACACCACTTTGTCTTGACAAGAAGAGATCAGCAAGGATGTCATTGCTCTGGTATGTGTCAAAAGGATGAGGAAAATCAAACTGCCATCTAGTACAGGTGACACATCCTGACTAGATATTGGTTACAGTTAGAATTGTGAAAAGATTAGCTGTGACAGGTTGTTCTGTACATATAGAATACACCGTGTTGTATTTTATTTATGTCATACCCACCTAAGAAAACACGCCTTTCAATGCAAGATGAGCCAAAAGTTGGTGCCACTGAACCCTAAAATGCAACAACATCAATTCCAACGTCCGGATTCTGTATTCGAATTTTCGAAAGGGGCACACGCGGTTAGGGCGAAACGCGTTCGAAT